>NC_087155.1:15714191-15771691 GCF_035594125.1 Scylla paramamosain | reverse complement strand
GAGTACCAGATATTTTATATGGAAAGGAAAACTAGTAGTGGTAGTGATAATAGTAGTAGTATTAGTGTATTAGTGGTAGTAGTAGTAGTAGTAGTAGTAGTAGTAGTAGCAGTAGTAGTGAAGACTAATGGTGAAAGAAATGTATTATAACAACAACACCCATCACCACCACTATCACCACCACAAGTAACCCCCAGCTCCCCCAACACACATACACACTCGCAAAAGAATGACGAACCCTCTTCAAAAAAAAAAGTAACCATCCATATAATATTAAAATAACATGTTTATGCGTCAGAGATTAAAACAGAAAGAGAAAAAAAAAGAAGCTTCGAGCCGGATTTCTGTTCGTGGAAACTCTATGTATGTACTCACCTTCCTCATATTACATTTTCCTTCTCCCATCCATAATACTCGAGGGAAATGTATCGGGCGCAGAGGTAATATAGCCAGCCAGTGGTTAGGCCGAGGAGGAAGAGGGAAAGGAGAAGGAGGACGGTTCAGGTCAGAGAGAGAGAGAGAGAGAGAGAGAGAGAGAGAGAGAGAGAGAGAGAGAGAGAGAGAGAGAGAGAGAGAGAGAGAGGTGATTAAGACCCCATAGGTGATCTACCTTATGTTCTGTTCTCGTATTTTCTTTCATTCCTGTTATTTGTCTCTCTCTCTCTCTCTCTCTCTCTCTCTCTCTCTCTCTCTCTAAATATCTATCTATTTCTATCCCCGTCATTACTGCAGAAGGAGAAGGAGGAGGAGGAGGAGGAGGAGGAGGAGGAGGAGGTGACAGTGGTTGTGGTAGCTGATTTTAGTCACCAAGTTTTCTGTTCCTGTTACTTGTTCTCATGAGAAAGAAAAGTGCAACTGGTAAAAGTGGTGGTGGTGGTGGTGGTGGTGGTGGTGCTGGTGCTGGTGCTGATGGTGACGATGAAGGGAATAATTGTGACTGTTATTGGTGGTGGTAGTGGTGGTGGTGGGGTTTGTGGTGGTTGAAGATAATGGTGATTGCAGCTTTGTGTGGTGTTTGTGTTATTTTATGCGTGAACGAGGCCAGTCAAAGGTACAGAAAGGGAAGAAGAAAAAAAAAAAGAGTAGCCATTTTGTTGTTCCTTTCTTCCCATAGTAAAGATAATGAACAGATAAACAAGTAGAATAAAATTTGAACCGTTTCAAGAGAGGAGTTTCGGGACACGCCACAAAATAAACCAGCGTTCATTGTAGCCCCTCTTCTCCGTTGATAATGAACACAAATGATAAATAAAGTAAATAAATAAGTAAAAAAACAAACTTGATCAGAAAAAAACGGTCAAGAAAAATACCCTATTTAGTTTTTTTAGAAATGTCCTGCGGCTCCTCTCTCCCGAAGCAGTTTAAATCATAGGTTGTCATAGGTGGCAACATAAGAACACGTATCACTTACTATTATTCCTCATCATACAAATGCGATGTCAGTTATTTTCAGCATTCACTTGAGACAGAATGACGTAAAATATTAATCACAGTAATGCCAAAGCGAGGCCAGCACGGCTATATAAAAAAGGGTGGCTGGATTAAAGAGAGAAACTGTGTGAGTGACATTCGTCGCCTCGTGATGAGTGAAGTGTTGGCGGCGTGAGGTGATGTGATGCTTGTCATTAGTGCAGCGGCCATTAGCGTGAGTTCTTGTCCTGCTTGTTCTTGTGTTGGTCTTTGATTGCTCGAGTGTTGTTGTTGTTGTTGTTGTTGGTAGTGATGGTGGTGGTGATGGTGGTGGTGGTGGTGATGATGATGATGATGATGATGTTGTTGTTGTTGTTGTTGTTGTTGTTGTTGATGTTGTTGTTGTTGTTGTTGTTGTGATGCTGGTGGTGGTGGTGGTGGTGGTGGTGGTGTGTTTCTTCTTCTTCTTCTTCTTCTTCTTCTTCTTCTTCTCCATCTTTTCTTCTTCTTCTTCTGCAACATCATCTATTCGACGCACATTCACTAAATCACTAAATTCACTCATCACGTGTATAGTACCACCATCACCACCACCGCCACCACCACCGCCACCGCCACCGCCATTATTATCCCCCCTTTATAAATCCACTGGAGAACAAAGCTTTCCCCCGCTAATACTTAAGGAGGATTAAGCCTGATATCACGCCACGCTGCCTTAAGACGTCTTGGCTGGCGGCTCAGCGTGAGGAGAGACAAAGCCCAAATTGTCCGCACTCAGCCAGTGATTCAGTCCGATCCTGGGTCCCCTTGGTGAGCTCAGAATGATAACGTGTGTATTAACGAGACGCTCTCATTGATTCCTTCACTGGTATGGTCATGCTCTGTAGCGGTGGGAGATATTGGTGATTGCTGCTTTTTGGTGTTGTGATTGTGTTATTGTATCGATAAGGGAAACCAGGCAAGACAATTTAGGGGAAAAAAAATTGTAGCTGTTTTGCCGTTCCTGCCGTTCCTTCCCTCGCCTCGAAAAGTGTTGGCTAACTAGATAACTACAAAGCTCTGTAAAAGAACAACTATTAGCATGCACACAGAAAAGAAAAAAACAGTATAATAGGAGGTTAATATCGTCTTTTCTAAGCTACAGAACTACATATTTAAGAAACCGTAATGTGAAAAGTGCCTGGGAGTTGTGGGTTAGTATGAGAAAACATTCTTACTTATTGCTCATCTGGAGGATCGAAGTTAGTGTATTTCTTGCGGATGGTCTAATTTTTTTTTCACCTTATTTTTTTGTTGTGTAATATGATGATTCTCTTCCTCTGCCTCTGCCTCCTCCTCCTCCTCTCACTGTTGTTGTTGTTGTTGTTGCTGCTGCTGCTGCTGTTGTTGTTGTTGCTTGTTTGTTTTTCTTCTTTTTTTTTTTCCTCGTCCTCTTCTTCCTCTTCCCTTTTCTTTCTTTCCTCCAAATAGTCTGTGAGGTGAAATAGCGCTGCTGCTTTTTTTTCTTTGTATTCTTTATGTTTCGTATTGATCCTCGTCCGCTTTCTCCTCCTCCTTCCGGTCTGTGCATTTCGACAGCACAAATTTATGCTAACAGTTATTTGTACAAAGCGACTCAGTAATGGAGACTTGTAGATATGAGAGAGAGAGAGAGAGAGAGAGAGAGAGAGAGAGAGAGAGAGAGAGAGAGAGAGAGAATTTTCTCATTTTATACCCTGCCTAGTTATTCATTACCTGTTAGATTTTTATGTAATCATTTATATTAGATTTCTTTTCTTTTTTATTCGGGTATTGAAATGTGACCTGTCCGGAAAACATATTCTTTTTCCGACATACTTATTACTTATCCATATCAGGTGCATATTTTTCATGTGATATTAATTACTATTCTTTCATTCATATTTTTTTTTATGATACTCTTTCTTTTCTACTTTTACTGATAAGAAAATGACACATGCTACTAGTGTGTGTGTGTGTGTGTGTGTGTGTGTATGTGTGTGAATGACCACATTAATCTTTCCTTCTCCAGACTACCACCGCGCTAATGCTCGGACAAAGAAACATGTGCATCATTATGAATTTGTAAACATTATAAAAGGCGATAAAATTTCACACTATGTTGGATAGCTTTGAGTCACTTTCACAGTTCACACACACACATGACGGACAGCTCTGTACAAACACTGCTGAATCACTGGATGTTACATTGATGGTGTGGAGATGAGTTAAAGGTCGACAATTTCTGTCAATGAAGAATACTTTTTTTTTTTTTTTATTGTACTACGATATTCTTTACTATATTATCCTTTATTTAATATTTCCAGTGTTTTTATTCGAAAGAGGCAACTAACAAGGGAATGAGTAGCGGCCATTCAACGTGAAAACTTACCGTTGTACCAAATAATTATAATCGAAGTACATTTTATCAGTTTGTCCTGTAAGGCTCCGTCCACACGACCGAACAGTTCCCGATGTGCACACCCTGAATGACCGTTTTCCGGGCAAAACTGACAGGCAAACCAATAGTTCCTTGCCAATGGTTGTGCTAAGACATCAGATAAAGTCGTCAGCCAGTAGTGACTCTTGCCATGCAGCAAGTCGTACACAGTGAACGGATAAGTCCGTTCGATAGCGTGGATGGATGGGACAGTGTACGAGTATATACGTTATCAGTAACTATCAAATGTTAATTATAATGCATTCATTATATATACGATGTAACTCCGGCTTAACATTCCTGTACCTGTACCAGTTAAATGCATTACCACCACATTCAACGTGGTGGCTTTAAAAATCAACATCCTGAATGTCTGCATTAGTTCAACTCGTTAGTTCAGTAGTCTCGGGACTAATTGTTGGTCGGTGTCCTGTAAAAAACAACACCACGGCAGTAACTTAGTAGCTATTCAACGGGCTTTAAACACCCAAGAAATATCTCGGTTATTACATGAAGTAAATTTATAACTAGCTATTCAACGGCCTTTAAACACACCCAAGAAATGTCTCGGTTATTACATAAAGTAAATTTATAACTACAGTCGAAATATCTCGGTTATTACATAAAGTAAATTTATATCTAAAGACTATAGTAAAAAGTGAACTTTTAAAGTCACAAAACATAAAAGTCCGGTATTCAGTTCACTAACTTCCGGTTTGGTTTAGAAAATACTATCGCAGCAGGAATTAACATACCTTTAGCGGCACTCGAGTGTTCATACACCGAAAACAGCATGCCTGAGTGGCACGAGAGGGTGTAGAACCTAGATGCTCCGAGGATTAAAGGAAATCTTAAATGTCCGTTACTCGGGGACTAAAGAAAACCTCAAATAAATGTCCGCTACCTTTATTATATAGATTTTTTATAGTTATATTTTTATCATTTATATTTTTTTCATTTGCATTTAATCAAAACCAGTTCTTTTTCCATCCTATTGGTAACCGTAAGTGGTGTGGGTGACAGTAACTGTTGTGAAGGAGTTCACAGTAGTGATGACACGCTGGACCAAGGTCTGGACGGAATGCACAGGAACAGTCCTGAACTGCGGAGCAATAGACAATCCGTTACTTATCGCCTCCTCATTTAATAATTCATTACATTCTTCTGTTGTGTGCACTAAACCTTACCTCATGGTTATATACGTGGTGACTGATCGTGTGGTACAACTCTTTCGTCTCGGTTTCTGTTACGAACGTCGTGAACACCGACACCGCTGTGCGTATTGAGTTCACCTGACTTGTCTGTGTCACCACCGAAATCTGAAATTTTATTTTTCATTAATAACTCATCAATGTTCATTCTAAGATGTCGATCAACGTTCAGTCGATTTCGGTATATACAAGTGAAAATGATAAGAACGATCAACACTTACGGGAGTCGAAGTAACGATGACAACGCTGGTTTTGGTGTAAGCATCGATAGGAACGTAAGAATACTCTGTGACGAGGTGAGTCACAGGTACCGGGTGGTTGACGACAGTGCTCACCCATACGTCAGAAGTCACGGGGATTCTGATGGTTTCAGTGGCCGTAATCGTAATCTGTAAAAAAAAGAAAACCGAAACACCGTAATTATTATAGGTGTATTGATGACCCAAAGATATCCGTATGAATGAATATAAAATACCTCATTGTGCAACCGATATTAACCAATGAGTAAGAAATTTAGTGATCCAAAAGCATTTGTTGACCCAGTGACCCAAAGATGATCGTATGAATGAATCCAAGACATCCTTACAGAGCAACCGATATTGACCATTGAGTAAGGAATAGAATAAATCGTTCTAATCTAATTAGCAATGACAAGTGGAATTTATTTTCTTTATAATTTATATTAGAATAATCTGAACGTCAAAATCTTCGCTTGTATACCGTAATAAAGATCGCAACTTACCGTCTCCGTTACAGTTACCACTACAGGTGGGACATACGGCGCATGACGCTCGTAACTCTGACCAGTGGCCTGTAGAGGGAAGAAAAAAACAGTAACTGACCAGTGGCCTATGGAGAGAAAGAAATCATAACTGACTAGTGGCCTGGGGAGAAAAAAAAGAAAATACTAAACACGATTCGGCATATTTCAGCCAAAATTACAAGTACGCTCGTACCTCTGAGCGGTGGCCTGTGAAAAAAAAAAATTTAAACAAGATTCGGTATGTTACAGCCAAAGTTACTGTGGAAAAAAATTTAAACAAAAATCGGTATGTTACAAAAAGTTACAAGTATAAAAACATTATAAGACCTAAATTCAATACATACGTGCGCCACAAACACCAATAACAAAGCAGAAACCACAGCGAACATGATGAGCGAAGGCTTGGATTCTGAAAACCAAAACAGAACACAACATGACAATAAAACACTAACAAAATCACAAAACACCACTATAAAACCTTCACAGAATTGCTACCCTCACCTTTCGGCGTCCAGGACCAGCTTCTTTCTGCTCTCCATGTTTCACCAGTCCGCCACGTCGCCTCGTCGGTCGAGCTGCTGGCGTTCGAGTTAGTCTCTTTGGCTTCACCTTATTTTTCCTCGTCCTGAACTTGATGAGAGAAGCGAGGATACAAGCATTTAATATTACGAAGATATAAGTTTGTCATCATATATTAGAATACCGATTTTTAAGATAAAATTGCATCCATTAACATATTACCTCAAACAACATTAGGAAACTTTCTGGAAAGCTATAGTTATCAGAAAGTTTAGGTGTTTAAATTGAAACTGGTTGAATGAATGCTGGTTTACGATGTGAATAGGTCATCCAGTTACCATCGTCCAGCCCTAACAAGCATTATCCATAAAAGTTACACCGAAGCCACTCTCTCTTTTCCACTGCACTAAGGAAGATTGCATTTCACCTCATGTGATGAGCAGTAACCAGTGACCAGTGACGCTTGTGTGTCCACCGTTACTCCTGTTTCCTTCTCCTCCTTCTCCTCCTCCTCCTCCTCCTCCTCCTCCTCTTCCTCCTCCTCCTCTCTTAGTAAGCTAGTTATCATCATGAACTACACCTAAATTTACATCACCACCAGTAATACAATTGTCACCACCATCATAATCAACACCACCTGCGAAACGAGCGCCACCACTCGTGGCCATAACAGTTGTTTGTTGCGAAACAAAAATAAAGTCTTAATTTCAGGTGATATAAAGAGCAAGCACGTTCAAGCAAGTGCTTGCACTCGCTCATTAAACAAATGTTACAGCTGCAGACAAACAAGTCTGTCGAGTTTCTCTGGATAGAGGTATATTTAACTGGAATAAAGCCGCTGCTATACATAAAATGTGTAAACGTTTCCATATATATTTATTTATTTCATTATTATTTTCATCATTTATTGATGCTCAGTTACTAAAATGACCGTCAGTGTTGTAAATTCCTTGTGTGCAACTATACACTTTGCACGTCAGTAAACAAGAAGCGTCTACCTTCATTGTGAAAGGTGTGAGAACTCGTTAACTTTCAGTAAACTGTAAACAGGTAGCCTTCACTGCTGGTGTGGTTATAGTCAGTCGCTCTAAACCGCTTGCAATGAATTTGGCTTTAATTCTTCCTGGAAGTTTTGTTTATGTCTGACCATTTTGTGCAAGTGTTTTGTATCAGGTACATTATCTAGCAAATGTGAATGAACTTTGCATCGGAGGAGTGAACATAAAAATATAAAAAAAATAAGGGAAGCTTCAAGAAGCGGTCAGACCGACACGTGGCAGTCTCTGCACGAACCATAGCTACCTGTTTCCACCTGTCATCCTCATCCATAAAGTTGTCTATTTTTTAAAACTCTCTAATGACTCAGGACTAATAACCTGATACTGAAGTGGGAAGTGGTAACGCTCTAATAACAAGCCATTATTGACCAAACCGACAGACATTCTTATCTATGTATCGGAATTCTATCATCTATAGAGAAGACGCGAGAAAAAAAAAAAAAAACGCGAATGGCCCCCTTCTATTTGTTGTCTGTTTTATAGCGTGACTGGAATAGTAAAGACGGAATACCGACAAAAAATTACCAATGATCGTTTAAGAATGGCTGCCATGTCCTTTCGAGACCGTGTTCACCCATGCACCAGTTAATCACATGCCCACTATAGGAATTTAATGATGGATTTAAATAATCAACGCGTTTTTTTTATAGCGTTAACTTTGCTGTATATCGTGGAACCTTTTCCGAAATATATCAAACCTCATTTTGCCATAAATGCAATAAGCTTTAGCACCTCACAATGCTCCACCGCCACATCCTCCCTTCGTCTAACCTGAGAGCAAGAAGCTTCACCTGCCTCTTAACCCACCATATTCTTCCTGCGTCTGTGCAAGTTATTACATTCCAATAAACCCGAGAATAGGAATGAAAAAGGTCGACATTTAGGAAACAAATTCAACCGACAGGAAGGGTCCGAGTGAAATGTTAACATTCAAGTGATTAACAGACTAGTGGTATTCAAATGTAGCAAAACTAGATTAACGTAGCTGTCAGGAGAAGGTTGATCTTATTGTAGCCTGCCTTGTACGCAGCTTTTTGTGAATTTCTAGCAGATACGCCGTGTTGGCTGTAGCTTCCCAGTGATCTGTTCCCAGTCCATCATTATAGCAAAATAAAAAAATAAATAAATAAAAAAATCTAGCCCCCCCCGCCAAAAAAAAAAAAAAAAGCGATCATTTAATTTCTCCATCGCATGAATTCCCGTAAGCACACCTTTAACAACTGATGCAAGTAATATAGGCCAATCCGATGGAAAGGTAACTTGTATGTAAGGCTATTGGCGTGTAGGTTGTTCTCGTGTTGCTTATCAAACTGTGTTCATGTGTTGCTTATCAAACCATCAGACACTACAGGCCCATTTTTGTTGTGCTCACGTGCTGCTTAACAAACCACCAAACACTACGGGCTCATTTATCTATACTTCTAGAAAAAATGTTTGTTCATCTCAATACGGTTCTCGAGAACCTCTCAAGTTATTCCTGTTTACTTTCACTTTAGTTTCTCGTAACTCAACATTAGATTTAAAAAATCTAGTTACTACTAAAGAAAACTGTACACACCATAGATAATTATGTATACATAAAACAGTCAAGAGGCATACATGGTTATATTATTGCAGGCTTACATAGTTGTATTACTCCAGGCTTATATAGTTCTATTGTTATCAACACTATTATTATTATCACTTATTACAATAGACTACACACAGCAGACTAGAATCGAAAAGTTATTTAATTATATCCACCATGAACATAAACAGTGCTTGTGGCAGTGTGGTAGCTCGTGACAGCCTCCACAGACGTGCTGATAACTGTTCTGATGACTGGAGACGTAACCGTCAAGCTGTAGATAAAATGTAAAGTTAGGGATATTCATATACTTGATGAACAATCAGAAGACCAGCTAGCTACACCAGAATGTGATTCGCTGTATACCAGAAAGTAATAATTTTGTATCAAGGTTAAACACACTTACATCCTCACATTAACTCTGAAGTCAGATTTAATTTCCGTGACAGTGACGTACGAAGAACGAACGACAACAGACGTGGTGATGGCGAGGGCGTGGTTAACGGGCGTGGGCACGACCTGGAGAAACGATAGCAGTTTTATCACCTTGCACAATACTTTTATCACCTTGCACAATACACACCGCGTATAACTAATAGTTCCACCCATAGCACTGTCATCCTATACAATGCGGAGCGCTTATCACTATTACAGAGAAATTGAATTAAAAATTTGTAAAATCGTACTCACCACTGTAGTGACTCTAGTCGTAGTGACTAACAAGAACTGCGTCCTGGTGACGGCCACGCTGTGCAAGACCAGGTCAGTCAGGGTCCGGAATTCGTCTCGAATGACAGTTTGGGTGAGAGTTGCTTGTTCCTGAATGACCCGGGAGGGAAATCCAGACCCTTTCTGGGGACCGACGCCGAACACACCAGCCTGCCCAGACACCTGACCGCCAGTGAAGGAGACGCCTTGTCCTCCGAGGAATGTTGCACCTTGCTGAGAAGGCAGCGAGATGAAACCCACCCTGCCATCGCCAGACACGCCACCGAAGCTAGAGAACGCACCCGGCACGACACCGGCAGCCCCCGGCACGACACCGGCAGTCCCCGGCACGACACCGGCAGCCCCCGGCACGACACCGGCAGCCCCAGACGTAGTAGTCACCCCAGGGAAAGTCCCACAACCATCAGCTTGATTAGACGCTGAACCAACACCCGGGAACTGACCAGCTCCACCTAGGTTACCACCTAGGACGAAAGTACCAGCCGGGGCGCCGCTGCTGCGGTCAACTACGCCAAAAGAAATAGGAACAGTCTGTGTGCTGCTACCAATATCAACTACACCGAAAGGACCAGCTGCTCCGGGTTGGTAGATCCCCTGAAATAGTGTAAAAGAAACGTAGTTTTATACACTAACTGCAGTATATAACTCGGAAGGATATTAAGACCAACCCTCCATCATTCCCTAGATTAATGACATATTACTTAATCGTCCAGTTCTTTGGTATGAAGGCATTACTTGATCATGAAAGGAATATGGAATACATAATTTTATAACCTATATAACCTAAAGCCACACTAACACCTCGTCCATTACTCACATCTTGCGATGAAGCAAGTTAGGAAAGCGCCAACCACAACAAAACGTTCCCCATACGTAACATCTGAAATACAGTTGAAAACTCCAATACACCCAAAAAAATGTTACGTTACTCCACTAACTATCAAGAGCACGAACAAACAAATACCCAGCAACCACAGCCTTTATAAGAACGAGGTTTGACTTCTGGAATGTCAGAACCTGAAGTAATTCTGAGCCTGCGCTCTGCCCTCGTCATTGCCTTCCTTCCCGCTCTTTTCTCTCCTCCCCACCTGCTTTTGCGTACGTCTGGCAGCGAAAATGTACAAGCAGGCAGTTAATCAGGTCATTACGAATATTTTCACACTACTGGGACGTGGTGCAGACAATCGGCTTTTCTTTAAAACTTAAAAACTGATGACGTTGAATCACTTAACGTATCTTTCTTAACACAAATTAATTATGAGCTTATTACTGTCAAAGAAAAGCCGTATTAGAATAACTGCATTAGAGTAGGAAGCCCTTCCATGAGAAATTAAAGTTACTTATTACCCAACGCAAGTCTAGAACTTCTCTTTGCAGCAGCACAATTGATAGTATCACAGAGGAATACTTATTATATTCCTGAAGCTGTGAATATGACGTGCGATTAAAACCTGTACCTTAATTGAGTTACAGATATTTAATGTAGTTGCACATATACCATTAAGCTAGGAAACGATTCACTGCAGGCACATTTCCAGCTTTCTTTCCCCCCTTTTGACTACAGTCCTGTGGTGTTGTGTTACTTGTGTCTGTCCAGTATGCACAGCTTGATGTGGAGGGACTGGCTTGTAATGTCTGCATGGGAGAAGATACGAGTAGCTGTCCTGTTTCTCAAGACTGGCAGTTATCTCATATAATTACCGGTCCATCCTTTGCACGCTGAACTGTTTGCAGAGGTGCTTTCTTAGTTCTGCCCCTCCCCCCATGCAAAATAGCTATCATCGGCCAGCCCCACTATGAGTACAATCGCTCTCGGTTTGTCTGTCCCTCCCTGATGAAAACATTGCTTAATTTCACTATTGTTTGTATTATTTATCTGTTGCTTGATGTGATGTGGATGTGCGTATCGTGTTGGGATCGTGCTGCTTGATGCGCTTACTTGTGAAATAATGGGTTTTCTTTTTCCTGTTTTTACAAGGATAAAAATATTACATACTAACGGTATTGTATCGAACTTTGGTCGAGCGAAATCACCAGATAAGGCCGTCTACCTGGTAGTTTGGCCGTTTTCTGCCGGTTAAGGATGGACGGCCCGTGTGTAAGATGACACTCAGACTGCCTGGTGTCCTTTGAAAACTGTCCTTATGAGAGAATAAATTGTTTTAAGAATACGGCCTTATAAAGCTCAGGGAGAGAGAGAGAGAGAGAGAGAGAGAGAGAGAGAGAGAGAGAGAGAGAGAGAGAGAGAGAGAGAGAGAGAGAGAACTAGAGGTTGTTGACAGCATTTATCGAAAACCTATAATTATTTTGGGCCTCGTCAAAGGTGCATATCCAAACAAGTCTTCCTTCCCGCGTGTTGTGTTTAGCTGTGGTAAGGAGGGAGGCCGCGAGCGAGGACAAGGGGAGGGGGAGAGGAAGATGAAAGAAACATCATGGAACACTGAACTTCATGGGAGATAAAAAGAAATAAAAGACACGAAGAGAGAGAGAGAGAGAGAGAGAGAGAGAGAGAGAGAGAGAGAGAGAGAGAGAGAGAGAGAGAGAGAGAGAACGTAGAAGCAAAGAAAAAAAAGCATCGTTAATGATTTCGTCATAGTTTCTCTTCCTCTAACGAAAAGAGTATTTATTATTTATACACAAGTCAGATAGACATTAAGAAACCGCTCCAACGTTGTCTTACATCGAGAGAAAAAAAAATAATGTAGAAACTAGAAAATGAAAGAAAAAACACATTGCATACAGTCTAAATTAAAGAAAAGCCTCATTACACACCCCTTACCTCAAATTAATCAATCAATCAATCAATCAATCAATCAATACAGTATCCAGTTAGTGCAATACTTAAAATAACTCATCATAATAACACGTAAGATCGACACAGTAAAAAAATCTCCAATGCTATCCACAAAAACAGTCCCCACATCGTTTAGGGAGAAAAAAATGTGAAATCTGGCGTCCAGATATTTGTCTCGGCGCGCTGGTGGTGCTTCGGTGACGCCAAGGAGGGCGAGGTGGTGGTGGGGAGGTGTAAGGGCGGCGTCGAGAGGCAAACAAACTCCCCTCCGGTGCGAGTGAGGCGTTCGGTTTCCTCTTTCCCGTCCGTGTCCGCAGCCAAGAGGAGATGAGAAAGGAGGGTGGCAGGAAAGGAAGGAGGGAGGGAAGGAGAAAGATAGGGAGGGAGGGAGTACGTGTCCGGTGGGGAGGTAGGAGAAAAGGAGGTGAGTGGAAGACGTACAATAACAGGTGGAGAGAGAGAGAGAGAGAGAGAGAGAGAGAGAGAGAGAGAGAGAGAGAGAGAATGTGTGAGCTCAAGATGACTCGTTTTCATGACATTTGTTGAATAGTAGTGCTGTTTCTTATTATTCTTATTCGCATTCTTATTTTTGTTCTTGTTCTTGTTCTTGTTCTTCCTGTTCTTGTTATTATTATCATTATTATTATTATTATTATTATTATTATTAGTAGTAGTAGTAGTAGTAGTAGTAGTAGTAGTAGTAGTTTGGTGCTCAAGTGACAGGTACGAATAAACGAAGTGTGTAGATTAATTACAGAAATATGCGTTAACTCTGGTATCACACCAATGTGGAGATGAACAAGGTAGAACACAATCACTAATCCACACCCAGCTTCATTCCATTACTCAGCCTGACGCTCTACCTACAGCAACAATCTCTCTCTCAACTTAAGCGAACTGTCTCGGGCACTGTTTCAATCGCAGTTCAGCCTTTACTATTATTTTATAATACAGGCGTCAGCGGTATTCTAGTTAAGACAGGAAAAAATATTATGGAGAAATGGTTCACATCCCATTTGTATAATCTATACGGTTTTTTCTCCCTCCTTTTGAAGAGGTGAAATCAGGTCGCTTCGAACCCTGACTCGAGACTTTAATGAAGGTTTGGTGTTGACGTCTTTCGATGTTGGCGCGGTTCAAGTGGTGGCTCTCTCTCTCTCTCTCTCTTCACGTTACCATGACTACACCAGTCTCAAAAATTTTAGTACATCCTTGACATCCTCTTGACATTACTCTTTTTCGCGTTTCGGATTTTCAGCGACCGGAGCCTGCACTCAAAAGCTTCAGTGAACTGCTCCATTAGCCAACGTGCGTCGTCCTCAGTGCAGCTGTGGTGGGGCCTTGCTTCCCTTGCTCTCCTCTCTCCGCGATGACTTCCTCATTCCTCTGCTGCCCGTCCCCCTCCCGACTGAATGAGTATCGGAAATCTGTATGGAGTGGTTTGTTTTGACTCCCCTCTCAACTATATCCACGCAAAGCACCTACGAGTATATTGCAACGACGTACGTATCATCGGCTCCTGCTCTACCTCCTCCTTTTCCTCTTCATTTCCTACTTCCTCGTCCTCTTCTAATTTTTCTTTTTTGCCATTTCTCCCGTGTCAAGGGTTTAAACTAGTCCGGATCTTCTCCAGCTACTCTGTTTCACCTCCTCGTTCGCCTCTTCCATTTCCGCTTCCTCTTCCTCTCCTTCGTTTTTCTTTTTTCGCCATTTCTCTCGTGTCAAGGGTTTAAGTCCGCATGATTCTTCTCCACTTCCACTGCTTCCCCGACTCTGAAATAGTAAATTTACTACCTGAAGACACGCAGATTTGGTACTAGCACTGTCACTGGACGATACTGCTAATTGCTGATTGCCCGACGCATTCTTGTCTATTTTAAAATCTACGAGAAATTGACTTTACATTCTTAACAATATCTTTATTTAATTATGTGTCGTCGGGTTATACATAAAGAAAATAGTCAGAAATCTTTGAGGCCGAAAACAATTACGATTGTAATAGTCGCCTTATCAACACTTAAACAGAAAATGTGAATATTGACATAGCTAAATTTTTTATTTAATAAGAAGTTATCGGATTGTACATGTATAGATAAACTGGTATCTTAGAATATGGAAACAATTGTGGTTGGAATAGTAGGTTTCCTTGCCACATTTGTAAAGAAAACGTAAATCCCTGTTCAGCCAATTAGCGAGTGAGAGCGTCGTCTACTGACAGTGTTACCATATTCACGTGTTCTTAGGTGATGAAATTGCTATAACAGGGTCACGTTGATGGAGTGTACTAGACTTATGGAGGTTAAATGTACTAAGTACTATCAAAGTTTTCCGTGGTTTTGGTTTAAAAATACACTCTCTTGCTTACATGATAAAGGTAAAGTGCCTCATATATCAATGTGTAGCTTTTTCTACTGGTGTTATTAATTCCTACGTGTAATAAATGGGGGAAAGAAGGCCGTAAGAGATACTTACCTCCGGAAGATGAATGTCAAGGAGTATTTAATGATGGCGCCGGTCGTATGTGTGCTGAGTGTGTACTTATGTAACCTTTCGTCCTTTTTGTTATACTAAGAATACTACGATAATCACGCAACATATAATTGCGTAAGATAACGTAACGTGACTTAATTTAGAGCCATGAGATTGTATTTATTTGTGTGCAGTTTTTCAGACCAGAATTTGTAATATATTTTCAGGTTATTATTATTTTTTTCTCTTTTCTTATATGACTTAACTGCGTGAATACTTTTTTTTCTGATTTTATATGTACACATACAGAAATATCTAGGATAGTGACTTTGCGTGAAAGCTGGAAAACCCGAAGACAAAGGGGTACAGAAACAAGGCGACGCGAGGGGAGCAGTACACGAGAGAGACAAAGGCGACAAGAATGAGGTGACGTGAGGCGAGCAGTATATGTGACATCCTCGCTGTGTTTATGAGGCAGCCAGGGATAGACAGGTATTGGATATTCGTCTGGTTAGGCCTACAGAAGGTCCACAAATATTCCACCACTCGCCTGTGTCAACTATTCACAATCCCTCCCTCCATCCCTCCCCCTTCCCTATCCATTTCCTTCACCTCTTCCATCCCAATGTGTCATCTACTGAGAGAACGAGGCGATAAGTCCAGTGCTTCATATTCACTGGTTCACTCGATACGCGCGGTTCACGAGTAGGATTTAAATCAATGATCCGAGCATCACGTCACTTGTTCCTTCGTTGACGTTACGATGAAGTGTCAAGTCTCAGTGTCTGTGTGTTAGTGCGGGAATGTGTGAAGTGTGTCGTGACTCGTGCCCTTTTATCTCTGAATGGGGTTAAGTAGAGTTCAAGAATTGTTTGTCATCGTAGCACAGACCTCCGTGGTCATGCTTCTTCCTAACGGCTGAGTTGAGCAGTTTATCGAGCGTCTGTATTTTGTAAGTATTTTTTTTTCTTTATAGCATATTAGTAGTTTCAAATAATACATGCACTATTATTATTTTTTTTCTTGTCTTTGACTTTAGTGAGGTATAGGATTTTTTTAATTAATACAATTTTTTTTTTTTTTTTTTTTGCTTTCGTTTAGTGAGATATAAAACTTTGGAATATTTGTGTGTTATATTGAGTGAAAATGCAATAAAACATTATTTCTCTCCCATCAAGATATAATTGTGAGAGTTTAATGACCAATCATTGTATTTTATATCAGAAGCCTATTCTTTTTTTTTTTTTTTTTTTTTTCTCCGGACGCTGTCACTGTACACGCACTGAAATGGTAGGAATAATTTTGATACTTTAACAAGTTGTTTCTCAAGAAAGCTATGAGGCAACACAAGTCTTTTATAATAAGACCCGCGTGGCTGCTGCAAACATGACCGCCTGGTGCTCGGGGGTTGATGGAAGGTCTTGACAGAGTGACAAGGAGAAAAATTGCCGTCATTTTTCAACACGATAATTGTGTCCGGGTTTTGACTTAGATGCGACTCGGCCAGCCTGTACCGATGGTGCCTCGTCACGCCAAGTATACACATATCTTAGTGCACAGAAATACTTAAGAAAACATGAGTAGTTTACGTGCACCATTCATTCCCGCGATATTATTAGAAAAGGTATCAGGTGTTTACTCCTCCAGAGGCCTTGTTATGGGTCAGGCTTCCCTCTGGTACCTCCCTGGCAGCCGGTGAGAGGCAATACGTAGGAAGACGAGCAGGTGTAAGGGCTCTCCTTCATCTTCAGTTTGGACTATTTTCGGAACGTGTTGTTGTAGTGTTGCGTTGTTTACCCACGTTTGTAAGGTAAAAATACGTCAGCCATAAGAAAGTGACAATTTTCTTTAATGAGGAATTCAAATTAAACATTTGTGCCGATGTTTTTTTTCTTTTTCTTATTTGAAATACGTTTTCATTGTATTTGTATGGAAAGTAATTCAGTCATGAGTAAATTGTAATCGTATTAAGGAGTACAATCTAAACAGCTTTATTATTGTAGATTTTTTTTATTTCGTGTGTTTCTCCATATATTTGTGGCTATAGCTAAAATACGACTTAACTCAGTCATGAGCAAAGGATAATCGTATCAATTAAGGAAAGCAAATTAGACAGCTTTGTCATTGGGATTTTAAGATTTCAAAGACGTATGGTTGAAATAAAACTTAATGCAATCATGAGTAATGGGTGATCATATTAATTAAGGAGTGTGAATTTAACGGCTGGATTACTTTATTAAATTCGTGTGTTGTAGCTTTCAGAAGAATAAATGTAGCATACTGTTGGGTGTTTGTGGCCATGACGGCTGAACTGAGGCGATAAATTATCGCGTGTTAGCCATTCCTGACACAAAATGGAATAATCAGTTTCATTATAAAAACCGCTATTAAATCTTTCTTTGATGGTTAGCCAGACAGCCAACCAGTCAGTCAGTCAGCCAGTCAGTCAGACATACAAGCAGTCAGTCAGCAAGTCAGTCAGATAGACAGGCAGTCATAGTTATAGTTAGTTACGTAGTTATACCCAATTGTAGTTGGTACATTTGTATTAGTTATAGTTACTGTTACTTATTGTTAGTTACTTCTGGTTAGATACTAGGTAGGTAGCTATTTTCTTTTTATTTACTTATTTATATATTTATTTATTTATTGCATTTTTGTTGAGAACCGTATGGAGATTATTTCTTCATTTGATTTCCACAGTCTTACACACAGACAAGAAGCTTCTTAGGCCTGCACGAGGCGCCCGCAGAGATGCTGAAAAGGCAGGGAAATTTATAAGGCTCATTAGTGCGGTATATAAAAGAAATGGAGAGATTATTCAGCAAATTACACCGATCAATTTTTCCCTCCCATACGCTGACTCCATACAAAAGCCCTATCAGCCCTTAGGTCATACGGTTCTCGTGTGTGTGTGTGTGTGTATTAGGAGGAGCTCTTCACTTCGTTGTTTATCATCTGAAATTTGTCGGTGGATGATGAACGAATTAAGTGAATGATACTAGTTAATTAACGGTTTGAAAATATATAAAAAGTGCGACAAAGATAATACAAAGATAATACAGTCAATTCATAGACTGATAGCCACACTCACAAACCTTGCTTCTTCCTTGTCCACCTGGAAGTGCCAAGGAGGGGAAGCGCAGCAAGGAAGTTTATTAAAGTATCGGATGCAGAGGTTAACCAGAAAGGAGGCAAGATGTTTTGTGTACTTTTTGAGAAACTCCAGTCATTGCAGTCGCGATCGAAAGTCGAGTAACATGCAACTTTCACTTAGTTTAAAGTGATTTCCTTCAGTTAAGTCTCCTTCAAGTAACCCGATGAGTGACTGTTTTTTGGCAGATCAAAGGTCGTGAGATTGAAAACGATAACAGTGGAAGCGAGTGTGGCAGGTTACTCGACTTCTGACAGAGACTGCAGTTTGAAGTAAAATAGCCCGTTGATATATAGACATATTTTATGAGCACACGCTGTCCACGTACAGATCATATGTACATTTAAAAGGCGTGACCTATACGTGGATATAGATATTTTATGAAACATGGCTTGTAATTTATCCATGTAAAGGTCACACATTCAAAGTTCATAAGCCTTACTATCGTGTGATGGATAGTTTGTAGTCGTAGTGTACATATTTTCCATTAAAGAGTTCGTGCATTGAAAGATCAACAATAGATAGGTAAGTATTTTATTGACTGCCTCTTCCAAATCATCCATTACAAATTGGCATTTTCAGAAAAAAAAAAAAGTCAACGGAAAGATCTAGCGGACTTGCCCGTCACTGCAAAAAAGGTTAAGTAGAAAAGAGATCCAAAGATACATTTTACTGACATCAGCTTAACCATTCATACATTCAGTGGGCAAGGAACTTTCAACAAAGAGTTCTAGTAGTAAGACAGGTCCATAGGTAGGTTAAGCAACAGAGTAGTCCATAGAAAGGTTAAATAGTAAAGTAATCGATAGAAATATTTTACTGTAATCAACTCAAAAATATCCGTTATAAGTTGATACGTTCAAAGCGCAAAAGATAATCAGCAGTCACGTAGCAGCTTTTCGTGTCACAGTAAGGAAGATTAAGTGTTAAAGTACTCCTTAAGTACATGCATTTTACTGACCATCTCAAACATATTCATTATAGGTTGATCCCTTCAAAGAGGGAGACATTCGCGTCGGGGCAAGGAAAGCTAAAGTGACGCAGAAGCTGCGTCGTTCATTAGTTGTCCTCTTGACCTTTGGCTCAGCGCGTGTGAGTGTCTCGTTAAATTGTTCTCGTATTTAGAATCGACCCATTAATTAAAGATGCGGAGTTGATTGGAAATAATAGGCTCAAGGACGCCCATTATAGTAATGCGACACGAAAGTATTGATCCTCCTGCCAAAGAACTTAACTTCCTCATTCAAGTCCATAAACTTAGACTCCCAGAATAGTGTGTTTCGAGCTTTTCCTGTAATGCTTCAGTTATCTTGTTTAAAAGTTACTCATGTTTCGTTTTAGGAATAGTAGCATCCTTTTTTTCCCCTTATTGGTCATTCGAGTTGATAATGCTGTTGCGGCTTACCCAA
This sequence comes from Scylla paramamosain, assembly GCF_035594125.1. Lineage (NCBI taxonomy): Eukaryota > Metazoa > Arthropoda > Malacostraca > Decapoda > Portunidae > Scylla > Scylla paramamosain. The sequence continues at coordinate 15,752,171 of NC_087155.1, read as the reverse complement.
TCAATACGTTAATCAATCAGTCGGTCAATCAATCGGTCAGTCAGTCAATCAATCAGTCAGTCAGTCAGTCAGTCAGTCAGTCAGTTATCTATGCCGTCCACGCCTCGCTATCTAAATTACGCCGTATCAGAAAAAGTAAAATAAATATTTACAAGGGAAATATTAAATCCTTTTCATAAACTCTTACCACGGGCAGAAAATATTGAAGGCTATTTCCAGTTCTGTGACGGTAAAGTTTTCCAGGAATGATGCGGCATGGCCTCGCGACGCGGCAGTGAAGGTTGGCACTTTTTATCGAGCCTCGCCTACGTACAGTGCGACGAAAAAAGCAGCGATTTCCTGTTGCTCTACGAGGGTCTTTGGTGTTCAGAGTGTTGTGGTGCATAACGCAAAACCTGTCACTGTATTTCTACGTAAATCAACAATACCCTGTAAGCAGCCAACCATAGTTTTTCTTTCGTGTTTAAACAAAGTGTTCAGATGTTTAAGTATTACATGTGCTCCCCGGTGCTGCTCACAAAATAGAATAAAATTTCTCCGGGGATACAGAAGTCGCTAGCACGTCATCAGAAGCAGGCCAAGAACTTACCGGAATTCCGCCCCTCACCCCGTCGTCCATCCCAGAGCCAGCCAATTAACCTCAGCCTAACGTCAACATGGGTTCATTAAGTTGATTAGCGACATGGTGCATTACGTAACACTCCGTGTTCCTGGCGCTCTTTGGTCTTTTAAATATTTAGTGGTACGTCTCTCTGGCGCGCCCCCGTCATTAACGAGACTCCTGGCCGGACACGCGCTTCGTTTGAGGGTGTCATTACGACACGAAGGGGCAGCGTCACTCCCGCTAGCAGGTTGACATTCAGCTTTTTCTCTCCCGCGCCATCAGATTTATCGTGTGGATCGTCAACGCTCGGTTGAACTTGGTAGTCTCTGCTAAACTTCCCAGTCTGTATGTAAGGAGCTCACTCACCTACACCGCTCTGCTCGTGTGTAGTGCACCTGACCCTGACGACTCGGTGATTAAGGCGCATGGACTTGTTAGTGTTATTAGAGAATGACAACTTGCTGTATATCTTCAAAGCTGCTGGCTGGTTCAATAGTTGACTGACTGACACCGAGTTGGTTGGAGCTGCCGTTAATTTTTTTTTTTATTGATTTTACATCCAGTTTCTTTAAGTTTATCAGGGCTAGGACGGTGCCTCCTAACCAGATCTTTGGATATGGCATTTGAGAATCGTTACCCAAGTGGACGCCCTTCCCATCTTCGGACCATGGTCAAGATTCGAACCCATGAGCCAGAAGAAACCTTGGACTTTTTTTTACCTCTCTCTCCTTTCGGCTTTCGTAGAATCGAAGCAGTTATTTACGCTTTTCATGTGAGCAAAAGAAACATTCCTCAACATCATATTTTTCCATGGTGAAGTTGATAGAAGAGAAGGAAAAGAAACATAAGCCAGGACGGAGATCCTTCTTTCAATTCCCCTCCAGCGTGTGCCTCACAAAGCCACCGTCTGAGCCTGGCCGGTGAAAGTCAAGAGTCGCACAAGATGAGGCGAAAGCGACTTAATCTTGAGGTGAAAGGAACTATATCAGAGAGCTGGGAGTCCTGAAAGATTTGTAGTGGGACCATTCAAACATGTGCTGGGGTTGCTACTGTTATGTGATACTGTTTGGTGGACACCCGACAGACAGACATACGAGTACCTAGATGAGAGAGGTGAATGGAGAGGTAACATCAACGAACAGAACAAACTAGGAATAGAATAAAGCTGAGATCAAAACAATTAGAAAGCTATATGAGTACAGACGAATTTAAGTGTACAGATGAGAGAGACAGACAGACAGACAGACAGACAGATAGACAGACAGACAGACAGAGGACTCAAAACTCTACAAGAACAAAGTATTAAGCGTTCCTAGCCGAAGCAATCCTTCTGGTGGCTCGGATTAATCACTTTTTTTTTCTGCAGGACCATAATTACTAAGTTACGGGCAGGTGCACTGAAGGCAAGGAGAGGAGAGGGACGGGAAGATGAAGGCCCAGCGAGAGAAGGCGGGGAGATGAAAGCGGGAGGAGAAAGAGGGCAGATGAAGGAGGGGAAAATGTTAGGGGTAGAGGAAAGAACATCTGGAGGAAGAACGGGAGGAAAGAGGAGTGAGAAGATTATATAGGAAGATGAGATGAGAAAATAAGGAGGAAGTAAGAGAATAGGGAGGAAAGATGGAAAGGAAGACGACACTTAGAGAGTAGGAGGAGGAGCGGGAGAAGGAGGAACGAGAGGATAGAATAATGAGGTAGAAACATATAAAAGAGATAGGAGAAGCAAGAAGATGTAGAGGAGAAACAAAGAAGAGAAAATAAGGAGGGAAGAAAGTGGAGAGGAAATGGAAGGCAGGGTAAAGGACATCGAGGGAGCAGTAGAGAAGGAGAAAGAAGAGAAGAAAGAAAAGGAGAACGGAAAGGCTAGATAGAAATATACAGAAAAGAAAAGAGGAGGAAGCTAGGAAGGGAGAGAAGAACCGTAAGTGAGTGAGAGGAAGAGGAGGAGGAAAGACTAAAAGACGTAAAAAAAAGAAACATAATGAAGTCTGGAATGATGAGAGGAAATGAAGAAGGAAATGGAAAAGTGCAAGAAAAAGTCGGAATAGGGATAATGAGTGAGGCTTGGAGTCAGCAAATAGGAGTGGAAAAGAGAGAAACATGGAATGGAAAGAATCAAAAGATGCAAGAAAATTGGAGCACTGGTAACGAGTGAAGCTTGATGCCAGAAATAAAAAAAAATGGGAAGGAAAAAATACGGAATAGGTACCAGTAGCGTAGAGAGACTGGAGGAAAAGGAAGGTGAGAACGAGAACAAAAAGTAAAGAGGGAAGGAAAAGGAGATGAAAAGGAAGAATGAATGAGAAAGGTACCAGTAATGTAGAAAAAAATAAAGAAAAGCAAGGTGAGGACAAAAAGGTAAAAAATGAAGGGAGAAAGTACCAGTAATACAGAGAAACTAGGGAATAAACGAGGAGGTGAGAGCAAAGAGAGAAAGAATAAATAAGAGAGGTAACAGTAATGCAGAAAAAAAAAGAAAAATCGAGGTGAGGAGGTCAAAGAGGAAAAGAAAATAGTGGAGGAGGAAAGAGGGGATGTTTGAGCGGCACCCTTGGGGCTGTCCCCTCGACTCGCCTCATTAGACACTGATTGGGGGATTACCTTCACACCTAACAGGTAACGTAACGAAATACAAGAGAGAGAGAGAGAGAGAGAGAGAGAGAGAGAGAGAGAGAGAGAGAGAGAGAGAGAGAGAGAGAGAGAGAGAGAGAGACTTATATATAATTGCCTGTTGTTTGTAACGAATAATATATGTTTTCTTTTCATATTCTTTATTTTCCTTTTTCTATATGTGTGTGTGTGTGTGTGTGTGTGTGTGTGTGTGTGTGTGTGTGTGCTTGCGTGCGTATTTTCAGTTTGTAATGGTTATAATTATCTATATGCGTCATCCTTCATTTTTTTTTATCTTTCCTCCCTCCCCTTTTTCCTCCCCAACTAATCTCCAACACAAAACATTGTCAAACGAATCGCACATAAATGAGGTATCATGATTGCCATTATCATCATCAAGCAGTGCTATTTTTTGTCACGTGTTTTACTATAACTCTTATATTGATGCTGCTCACGTGCTCTCATCAGTGTAATTGCACCTTGAGTGGAGCCATGGAAGCAGCACAAAGGAACACGATGGTCCACCGTCCTGCTCTTAATCACCAAGTCCATAATACGATTTGTTCCTCCCACCTCTCCCCACTCGCGTCTCGTGGAGCGTTGACCTGAGAGAGAGAGAGAGAGAGAGAGAGAGAGAGAGAGAGAGAGAGAGAGAGAGAGAGAGAGAGAGAGAGAGAGAGAGAGAGAGAGAGAGAGTGTGTGTTTGTGAGTGAGTGAGTGAGTGAGTGAGTGTGTGTGGAAGAGACAACAGAAAAGAATATGGAAGGCACAAAAAATTAAGATGGAACTGAGTAAATGTTAATGATGATGGCAGCTATCTGCCATCCACTTCATTCGTTATAGTTCTGCTCTTATTCCTTTCACTGGTAAACTCTGCAACTCTACTATTACTGCTATTGTCTCCCTTTAACATTTAGGTATCTGGGGAGAGCTGTTTAAGTGGACCTTCAGAAATAAAAAAAAAGAATAGATTAATGTTTTTAAAATAACGTAACTATATAAGAGACTGTATACAAAAATAAGTGTTTAAAAAGTTGCGTACCTCATTATATATAAGCAAAAGTATCTAACAGTGAAAGCTTCAAGGGAGCAATTTCCAAACATCTTTAAAAGCCAAATTGATCAACCTTTTTCAACACTTTTCTTTATAAGCCTTCAGTGAGTGACTGTAGGATATATATATATATATATATATATATATATATATATATATATATATATATATATATATATATATATATATATATATATATATATATATATATATATATATAAAAACAAAGTGGCTGGAGAGTTATATGTGTTAAATAAAATTGTCTAGCAGTAAGAGAGTTAAGACAGCAGTTTCCAGACACCTCCAAAAGACAAAATGACCAAACCTTTACAGGATTCTTTCCATACAAACTTTTCGTGAGTGGCAATTAAGCGCCTATTTTATTTTCTCCCATTTTTGTTAGCACTTGGTTGGCCTCCCTTTCATGTGCAAATCAAAAAACAAACCTTTCTTGTCCTTGGTTCCCTCTCACTTTCCCTCCATCGCTTCATATCTAACATCCATTTCCCTCTCCTTGTATCTTTTCCTTCCTCCTTTTCCCTTTAAAAAATTACGAACGGGATAACTTTCCTCCTTTCATTTGATTCCCTTGTTCCTTCTTCAATCCCATTAGTTCCTCCTTCCACTAGTATTCTCCTTAACCTTCGACTTCAATCCTCTTCTGGCCTACTCCCTATAATTCATCATTGTTTCTTTGTACCATTTCCATTCACCAATATAAGGAGTCCCTCTCTGTTTACACATTATTGCGTTTTAAGAGGAAACTTTGTGTTGATTGTGCAAAACTGACACTAATATTAATTTCTTTTGACAGTACACTTTCTTTGATTAACAGTGCCTCTCCGTGTGCTAGTGACTCTATTCGACGGCCACTGACCCTAAAAAAAAAAAAAAAAAGCAGAAATTAACTGTAAAACAAAAAAAATAATTAAAAAACGATAGAAATAACTTTAAAACAACAGAAATTGATTCTAAAACAACAGAAATTGACTAAAACAACAGAAATTGACTAAAACAACAGAAAATTACCTAAAAAAACAACAAGTGACTGTATACTTGGCTGAAACCAACTCGATAAACAAAACACTGATTAAACAACTGGCACTGACTAAAAAAAAAAAAAAAAAAAAAAACACGCACTGAAACTTGAACTTCCAAAGACTCCTAATGACCAAACGCGTCACCCACGTATCTTAGTTATTAAGTCCTGGGGAAGGCAGTAGGCACATCCACTCCCTAAGAGGAATTTTTTCGGCAGAACCGTAATTAAGTTCTAAGCAGCAGAGGCGACGGAAGATGAAAGCGAGGGAGACGGGATGAAAGATGGAGGCTAAGAGGGGAAGAAATTTTAAAAAGAGGAGGAAAGAGAAATGGGGGAAAAATGGAAAGAGCGTGTGCCGGGAGTAGGGAGGAAAAAAAAAGAGGGCTGTGAAGAACTTTACAAAGAGAGAAAGGAATAAAATGTTAGAAAAGGAGAGAAAGAAAAAAGAAAGAAAGAAAGAAAGCAGAAGAGGAGGATGATGGAGGAAAGTAGAAAGGAGGAGGAGGAAGGAAGAAAAGAACGAAGGAGGAAGTGGTGATATAAGGAAGTGGTTGGGGAGAGCGATAACGAAAAAAAAAACAACTCAGAAGAAGGAAAGCAGTGGTAAAAAGAAGAAAATGAGATAAAACGAAGGACAAAAATAGAACATAGATAAAAAAGAAAATAGGAAAGAAGAGACATAACAGGAGAGGTGAGAAGAACGATTATAAAAATAGAAGAGCTGGGATGAAAAAAAAACAAAGTATGATAAGGATTAAGGATAAAAAAATGAGAAAGCAGAAATGAAAATAAAGAAAATAGAAAAAGGAAGAGTCATGTGTTGTGAGGAGGAAATGGAAAAAATGGAAATGGACAAATGGACAAAAATGGAAAGAAAAATTGGCAAATGAGAGAAAAGGGACTTAGGACCCACGGGAGAGGATGAGAAAGAGCTGGAAAATAGAAAAAAAAATAATGAAGTCCTGGAGGAGAAGAAGCAGTGAAGAAAAATGTTAAGTGATAAGAAAAGGGGAGAAGAGGGAAGAGAAGTGAAATTAACATAGTCATTGGGTTTAAAAGGAGCAAATAAGAATGGAAAGAAAAAATGAATAGTCGGTGGGAATCTGAGGACGAGGAGGAAGAGGAGAAGAAAAAAAAGTTAAGACTGAAGAAAACATTGTTGTCGAAAAAAAAAGAATAAATGGATCAAAAATTAAAGTAAGCGTAGAAAGTGGACGTAAAAGAAAGAAATATGAATGATGGGCTAAAAAAAGAGAGTTGGCGTGAAAATGAGGACGAGAAGAAATAGAGAAAAGAGAAGTAGGTGGGAAATTGAAGAGAAGAAAAAGGAGGAAAGAAAAAAAAGCGAGAAAATAAAGAAGAGGAAGAAGAGGGGAGAAAAAAGAAAAGATGAGAAAGTGAGGACGAGGAGGAAGAGGAAAGAGAAAAAAATAGTAGGTGTGAAGATGAGGAGGAGGAGGAGTAGGAGGAGGGAGAAAAAAAATAAGAAGGGCTGTTATAGGGGCACCCCTAGGCCCGTCCCATCACGCTGCCTCATTAGATCCTGATTGGGGGATTACCTTCACACACATCCAACAGGTGATATTACACTATATTTTTTTCCTCCATTTATTTTCTCTCTTCCTCCGTCGCCTCCCGCAGCCTCCTTCCCCAGAGAGTGCTGTGAAAAAAAGACCTGAACTTTTTTTAGATATTAGAACGTTATTGTTACAGTCCTGCACATACTGGTGTTATTAGTACTGGTATTGGTTTACGCTCTACTGTTCATACGCTAAAGTGAGATATAATATACAACTTTGAGGAGCACTTCTAGCAACAGCCGTGACGCAATCTGGCGCTAACTTGACGTTAACGCGACACACGAGCGGGACTGGCCGCATTTCAAGTGCTTATTTCTCGCCAGACTGCGCTCAGGCAACACAGCGTCCCCTGATTCAGCTACTAACTGTTTTAGTCTGTGGATAAGTAACATAAGTAAAGAATCAAGATGTCTGTGACGTCACGATTGTATAGACTTCTAAGAAAAAATAATTACAGGAGGCTATTTTGAGCTTAAGATGAGCTTAAGACTTTCGCATGGCGTATTCATATGACGTCTGTGTTCTGACAGTCCATAGAGGACGTATTTTTGCGCTAAATATCCCGATCTGTAATAACACAGACCTTGACACAGCATCACAAAGGGACAAGCTGATCCGCTTTGCCTCTTGATCGCCGAGTCCCTAATGCGATTTGTCCCGCCCACCATGTTCCATGCGGTCCGGTGTGACATACTCGTATTCCTGACCTGTGTGGAGGAGAGCTGCTGGGCTGTGGCAAGGGTATCTGCTCAACCCTGTGCTAACACTGCTCCTACTCCACGTCTCGCTCCAGTAACTTGCTGACACGAATTTTTTTTTTATTTGTTTATTTATTTATTTATTTATTTATTTATTTATTTTGGGGAGATGGTGTTCACGTCCGGATTCCCTGGTGTATTAGAGGTAGTACGGTGTGTCCTAACGAAGGACTTTGGTTTCAGCATTTGAGAACCGTTACCCAGAGTGGATGACTTTTTAACCTCGGACGTGGCTAGGATTCGAGTTCGTGGGCTTGAGAACCTTTTGGGCCACCAAAGCGCTCCACTGTACCGCGGCGACCACTGTTTAGAAGATAACAGTGTACCCTTAAAAAAAAAAAAGAGACGTACAACACTATGTACACTATCATGAGTGTTGGTGTCTCTTGAGGGGGTAAAAACTTTTAGTAATTATATAATATGTTTTCACTTCTCATTTGGACGATTAGAAAGAGTGGAGGAGGTGAGAACTAAAAGGGATAGAGATGAGTGTTGGTTGTGATGGTGGTAGTGGTGATGGTGATGATGATTGTGATAATAATGGTGATGACTATCTCTCCTGTACCTACATACAAAAAAATATGTAATACTGTTAATCCATTCTTTCTCTCAGCTTCCCTCCATTCCACCTCTATCCATTCTCCTTCTACTCTCCATCAAGTACATTAGTTCCTCCCTCTCCTTCAGCCTTTCCCTCTGCTACAGTAATCCCATCTTTTCTTTCTTTAAAAAGTGACAGTTTTCTCCCCTTCCTCTACTTCATCCTCTCACTTACACCACCATTTAGTTCCCTTCCTCCTCCCCTCAACATCCTAAGTATTCCTGTCATTCTTGCAATTTTTAACTATTCCCTAAATGTCCGTTGGTTCTGTGTACCTCTTTCTCTAACCCACACGAGAATTCCCTTTTAATCTTAATTTTCCTTTAAATAAACAGTGGCACTGACTCTACGTAAACGTCTGACACTGATTCTAAACATTTAATTTACTCCTAATGCTTGGCACGTACTCTAAATAGCTGATTCTGACTCTTAAAAACACCTCATACTAAATTTAAGTGCTTGATACTGACTTACACTCTTCATACTGACTCTTAAATACCATACACAGACACTGACTAAACATTTGATACTGACTTTAAACACTTAATGGGTTGTAAACAGTTGACACTCACGAAACTATATATACCAACCTTATTATTATTTAGGGTCCTCAGCCGGAGTCATTCATGTGGTCGCTCTAGGCAGGAGGGTAATTGTCAAGTTAAGGCAGGTGCAGTGAAGGCGACGAGAGGAGAAGGGAGGGAATAAGAAGATGAAGATGGTGATGGCACAGATGATGGTGATGGTTATTCCTGTGATGGTTATTTCCCCTCCATCTATATGCAAACAATGAACGCAGCTCTCTTTACTCCACCTTTCCTCTCATCCCTCTCCACACCTTCCTCTAACTCTCACTCCTTTCTTTTATATTTTTGTACTATTCTTTCCCTCTCTTCCCCTTTGAGCGTACAATACTTCCTCTGTTCCCCTTTGAGAGAGAAAAAAACACGAAGAGGATAATTATCTTCCCTTCCTTTCCCTTTACATGGTCATTTACTTCCCTCCTTCCTTCTCCTTGAATCCCATTAGCTCCTCTATCCCTTTACATCCTTCCTGACGTTCATCTATTATCTACCCTCGAATCCCCGTAGCCTCTGTTCACCTCCTCCATTCACCTATACAAGGCCGACTCTCCTGCTCTACCTCCCTTTATATAATCGCCTGACGCTATCTCTAAACGGCCTCAACAGAACCCTTTAATTTTCTCCCCACATTGCAATGATTGATTGAAGCTGGAGGAGAGGGAGAGGGAGAGGAAAAGAAATAGAAAGAACATGAAAGTATAAGGGAAGCTCCAAGAAGCCATTAGACCTAAACGGGGCAGTTCCTCTATGAAACATGACTACATATTTCCATCTCTCATCCCCATTTGTGTGTGTGTGAGAGAGAGGGAGATAGATAGATAGATAGAGAGAGAGAGAGAGAGAGAGAGAGAGAGAGAGAGAGAGAGAGAGAGAGTGAGTCTTGTATATTTCCTAATATATATATTTTTTTCTTTTCCTGCTCTTGTCCGTGAACAAAATTACTCTGCCTGTATGTCCGTAAGTTTGTCTGTCCCGTTTTCTACGTCCGTGAATCCGTTTTCCTTACACACCTCATTTGCGTCGGTGTCTCTTTATTTTACCTCTCCGTCCGTGTTTTCGTCCATGCCCGTGGCCCTCTCCGTTCGTGTCTTGGCGTGCCTACACATTCTGGTACATTCGTATACGTGTCTTCCCTCAGTCCGTGTTTTCGTCCGTGTTCGTATGTCCGTGTCCGTGCCCCTCTCCGTCCGTCCGTGTCTTGGCGTGTGTTCTCGCGACCCTACAATTAACTTGGTTGTCACGGTGCCCGCACGTCGGAATTTTAATTAGGCCTTTGAAATTATGTCGAAAATTAAGTTGCTCTCATCATTATTGTTCACCTCTTCCTCCTCCCCCTTGGCCTCACTCCCTCTCTTGCCCTCGTTGTTGTTGTTTTTGTTGTTGTTGTTGTTGGTAGTGGTAGTGGTGGTGGTATTGGTGTTAGTGTTGGTGTTGGAGGTGGTGGTAATGTTGTGTGTTGTCGTTGTTGGTTGCCATTGTCTGTCTGTGTGTGTGTGCCCGCGTGCGTATGCCGTAGAAGAGAATAATTCACATTTGTATTATATTGATCAGTGAAAAGCGTTCTCTCTCTCTCTCTCTCTCTCTCTAATTTGCGAACATTTTCCCGCGGCACTCTTGTACAAAGTGGCACCGTTCTGCGTTCCGTGTCTCAATGGAGGGGAAGATGTAATCCACTTAGGATGGCTGGCCAAGGAGAAGGTAAGCGGCTTTAACTTCTAAACGGCCTCTCATTATTCTCTCCTCTTCCTTTACTGCCCCTTCATCATCCTTCTCCTCCTCTTCCTCCTCCTTCTCGTTGTCCATGTCCTAATCTTCGTCCTTGTTATTAATTTTTCGTCTTCCCTTTTGTTTCTGTTTTGGTGTTCTTTTGTTTTTGTCTTTTTTTTTTGTCATTTTTTTTTTTATCATTACCAGTATCACTATCTTCACCATGCTCTTGTTTTTGTTATTTTCTTGTTATTCTTGCTTTTGATCTTGATATTCTCGTATTTCCGTTTTTACTTCTCCCTTACGAATAATTCTTGTCCTTTCCGTACTCCTCCTCCTCCTGGTACTTCTCCTCCTCCTCCAGCCTTTCATCCTTCTACTAGACAACGTAACAAGGTTGACAAGTATTTTTGATTCCTAATTTCCTTGCACCTCAACGAGCAGAAGGATTTCGCCTAACAAACTTGAGAGCCAATCGAAATTGTTATTATGTCTGTTGCCTCCCTGCTGTCAGTAGGTCCGCGTCTCTCAGTCGATGGGAAGCATAACGAGGCTGCCAATCATTTCCTTCTAAATCCTCGTGTGGAATGTTATAGAGTCATGTAGAGTGGTGTCCTGAGCGAATGGTTCCTTCATTGTATCCCTTTTTGTGGCTCTATGTAAATTCTCAACTGTCGTGCCTTGATATGGATGTATGTGGCCAACTGTGATCTACCTAAGATATCCTTTTCCAAGAGGAGCCGATGAGGGTAAGAGTGTGAATGATGTGCTTATGAGCGTGTGCTGCGTTGTCTGGACCACCAGGTTTTCATTCCAGTTCATAAGAAATTTTCACTTAAGTAAATATCCATATTATAACTATCCCCTAACCTTAAGGCATAACCCTCCATTCCCTAACCCAATGTAACATAACCTTCCTTGGCCTAATCCAATTCATTATGAGGAATTTTTTTATGAGATTTTGTGTGTAATTTTTACATGGGAACTTTACCTTTGAGATTAAAAATATTTCTATATTATTAGCTGGAGAAACACGTTTGAGAACCCGTCTAATCATCTCTGTGGTCTTTGAAAATAGTCGTGGTGAGAGAGCAGAGCGCTTCAGAATCGGAGCCCAAGACACAGCGTCATTGCGAGTTGTATCATTAAATGCCTTGGTCTTTTATCAGGACTTATCGGGACTATTTTCAAAGGCCACAGAAATGACTAGTCGAGTTTCAGCCGTTTTTTTTTTTTTATTTTCATTGATGATTAAGAATGTTTGTTATTGGGAGTTGTATTACCTAAAGCCTTAAACTTTCATCAGGAGTATTTTCAGAGGGCACAGAAATCATTAGTCAAGTTCTCATAGTTTTTTCCCCATTGATGATGACTAATGCTTAGTAAACTATCAATTGAATAATAGAAATTGCAACCACTAAGGCCTATATTATCAAAAACCTTGGACTTTTATCAGAACTATTTTCAAACGCCATAGGAATGACTACTCGAAATCTCATGGCCTTATCCCTCCTTGATGACTGAAGAATCTTTACTAAACTATCACCAGAATCATAAAAATACTCATCAAAACTTCAAGAACACCCACTAAAGTCTGTTAGAACTCGCTAAGATATGACGACAAAAGTTTTAAAGAATTTGGTCCTACGTACATCTCACTCTTAAAGGTGCTGAGCTGAGAGAGAAAGACATTCAATCATCCTTAAACTCTCATATTCCTTCCCTTCATCACCTTCCTCTTACACCAATACATTTCCAGCACACGAGCAGTTTTTCACCACCGCAGAATACACCCAACACGCACATCACTACCAAAAGTAAGAATATACACATCTTTAATCACCCTCGACTGTGTCCTTGTGACTCTTCATGTGGTGGAGCTTCGAGCATCGTGATATGAAAACTCCCTTCTAGCAATGCATCTTCCCAAGTCATCACCGGAGCCATGAATCACAGCCCACTGACACTCAAGGAGGGTCAGGTAGTGAAGGCTGGCGGGAGGGCGAGGGGATATGCTGGAGGAAAAGGAACGAAGAAAGAAAGGAAGAAAGGATGGAAAAAGGAAAGTACAGATGATGAGAGGAGACGAGTTCTGAAAGAGGTTATGACTGGCTGGGAAGAAAGGTACAAGGAGGAGGAGGAGGAGGAGGAGCAGCAGCAGCAGGAGGAGGAGGAGGAGGCTACTGGGGGAGAGGAAGAAGGAAAGAATGAGGAACACGATAAAGGGAAGGAGAAGTAAGATAAGCTGGAGGAAGTACCGAGAGAGGAGAGAAGGAAAAATGAATGAAGGGAGGAAGGAAGCAATGAGAGGGACGAGGAAGAGAAAGATAGATAGACAAGGAGTAACAGAAGAAAGGGAGGTTACTGGAAGAGAAGGAATGATGGAGGACGATTAAGAAGAGAAAAGAAGAGAGAAGAAGAGATGAAGATAAGGAGGATGATTAGAAAACAGGAAGAAAAGAAAGAGGAAGAGTCCGAAAAAGAAAGAAGAGCGTGAGGCGAAGCAACAAAATGGTCAAGACAGAGGAGAGAGGGAGAGCAGGTGGAGGGAATTGGCAGAGGAAAGGGTAGGGAGTTGAGAAGGAGGCGGCGGCGGAGGAGGCGGGAGACGCAGTAGGGTTCATATCTTATGTAAGCGTTGGGGTAGGTCTTGGGATTTTGGCTCGAGGTAAAGGGAAAGAGAAGAGGGAAAGAGGGAAAGGGAAAGAGAGAGCTTAGGTATGCTTCAGTAAGCACTTGTAGTCTCCACGCCTTTCCTTCTACCTATCATTTCTGCTACCTGGCACCCATTCAAGAGTACACACGCTCACTCGACTTACAGGACATTCTCTGAGTTAAAAGCTGGTTATCCATACACGCTTTGAACTTCCATAAGGTCTGTTTTCAAAAGCCATAGATGTTTGGTTGGGTTTCCATGGAATTTTCTATAGTAGATAATAAGGAATCCGTGATAAAATTTTAGTAGAAATGGGAAACACACTAGAAAATTCAGTTATCTTCCACTAAGGTCTGTTAAAATTCTCGAAGTAAGACAGGAAGCGTTTCAGAATAAGGCCCAGTCTTTCAAGGGTTCAGGTACTCAGTAAATGATGCTCTCTCTTAAGAGGTGTATATATATTGAGTCAATGGATCAAAATTGTTTGCTAATAATGCATTCAGTAGGTAAGGACAGAATTAGTGAGTGATATGAGATGACGAGGAGGAGGAGGAGGAGGAGGAGAAGAAGGAGGAGGAGGAGGAGGAGGAGGAGGAGGAGGAGGAGGAGGAGAAGGAGGAGGAGGTGGCGGAAAAAGGAAACCAGGATGAAAGAGAAAAGGTGAACAAGAAAAGAGATGATAATGAGGAAAAGAAGAACAGAGGAGAAAGTGGTAGAATAAATGAAAGATGAAAACAATAGAAGGAAGAGAAGAAGAAAAAAAATGACGGTGATGATGATCATAACAGTTGGAAAATGAGGTAGAAGAAAAGAAGGTTGATGAACAAGAAGAAAAGGAGGAAGAAAAAGACGAGAAACTGATGTGGAAGAGATGAAAAGAGGAGGTAGAAGAAGAATGTGAAGACGAAGAAAATAAAAAAAAACAGACAGGAGTTACATCAGAAACAGGATATTGAAGATAAAAAGAGAAGGAGTGAAAGGTGAAGAAGTGAAAGGGGGAAGAAAAAAAATAAGAAGCTAAAAAAGACGACAAGATTCTAAGTCCCCGTCAGCGTCAACGAGTTTGATCCGGTTGCACGGGAAACCAGAGCACTGATAATATCTTACATGGCAACTCAGGACAGACGGTGGCCTTGGACACACTCACATTCACGCTTTTAGTATAAATTTCACAGCTGAGTGGTAAGGAAATATTTTTCACGCGTGGATTCCCGAGTTGACGTCCGTAAGTTGCTGTTACATACGTGGCTTTCCATATCACTTTCCAATGCGCACTAAACCGCCTATTACTGGTGACGAAGTGGCGTCTGTATCGAGGTTCTTCATTTTCCCTCATCGCTTCCCCTTCCCTCCATCTTCCCTTTCATCTCTCTTGTAGGTCAGAGGAAGATGTAATATTCATAAAATCGCCCTCATTAATCTGGCCTTCAAAGCATATTTTGCGGTACTGGCTCTAATTGAACCAGGTGAGAAGAGAGAGAGAGAGAGAGAGAGAGAGAGAGAGAGAGAGAGAGAGAGAGAGAGAGAGAGAGAGAGAGAGAGAGAGAGAGAGAGGGAGGGTGGGGCAATCATTATATATAAGAGTAATATGTAATAAGAAGGAAAGCTGGTAGATGACGTCACTTTTATTTATCTTTTACTTATCGGTTTGTACGTCCTGGTCCTCCAAACGAATGAGGTCCTAGACGGTGCACCTTAATGAAAGACTTCAATGTTTGGTAGTGGATGTCCCTCCTATCCTCGGACTTTGGTTTTGGCTTCTTGGAAAGAATGTCCTTCCTCATCTCGGTCATTGGCCAAGGTTTGAAGCTGCGCGTTACCAATCTACCAAGGCGGCCCTAAAAAATATTTCCATTTTTATTTTCTCAGAAGTATCCCATTCCACTCCTTCCCTATTTTCTCCGGACCTCTCTTTTTTTTTTTTCTCCATTCTCCATAAATTTTCAGAGTTTTTTTTTTTTAGCATTTCCTGAGTTCCCCTTCGCTCTTTTTTTTTTTTATTACCTTTCATATATTTTCGCCCTGCCATGCATTCCTATCCTACGTTATCTTTTAATTCTTAACTTTTCACGTTTTCATTATGATCTTCAGAGTGATGGTGGCTCCACTTCTTTCTTCTTTTTCTGTTCTTTCTCTTTTTTTATGCATTCTCTGTTTTCATATATTTTCTTTTATTTGCTTTAAGGATTATGATGATATGTACTCACCCAGCATCCACCCACCCTTGATATTCTTTCCCTCCGGCCTCTTTATTTTTATTTTTTTCCTTTTTTTCTAATTTTTATGTTTTTCACCGTTTAGAATTGTGAGCGTGCGTGCGCTTTGCATACACCACTTCATTTCTCCCGTGTCCGTCTGCAGCCAGGATTGTCTTCTGTAATTATGATTCTTTACGTTATATTTGTAATGCTGATCTGAGGCTTTCCTTGGGGAGAGAGAGAGAGAGAGAGAGAGAGAGAGAGAGAGAGAGAGAGAGAGAGAGAGAGAGAGAGAGAGAGAGAGAGAGAGAGAGAGAGAATTCTACTCATCACAGTTCTTGATGCGGTACCATAACTGAGATGAAAAATTGATGAAAGTAAGATTAGTAAGCATAAGAATAATCCACGAGAAAAAATAAAAGCAGTCTTAGGAATGAAAGATGATGCTTTGCACGTCTGTTAATTATTACTCTCGCTTTTTTTCATATATTCAGTTCACTTCCTACTTTTCGATCAACTATTTTCTTTTTTTTTACCTTAGCTCTCCGAATATTTGCTTACTAGCTGAATCGTGTACAGTTTTCATTCTCCTATTAAATAACTATTTTTTGTCTCCCTTTTAGGTTACAAACTCGTCAGAACCAAAAGGAGACAAATAAGCTACTGTCATCGCCTTGTCGCTCTTACCATATTAGCATCTAGATTAGGTGTGTGTGTGTATGTGTGTGTGTGTGTGTGTGTGTGTGTGTGTGTGTGTGTGTGTATGCATCTTGCAGTGAATGGCCACTCAACGGATCTGCTGGATTGGCCCTTCAGCATTTTTTTTTTTTTTGTACTTAACCTATGAATGCTTTTTAGTTATGAATTCAAGTTAGACATGCTTAAAACACTAAGATAAACTGGTCTTACTTCTGAGAGGTAACTTGGCTCTCCATAAAACAGTCACGGCGCCATAACTCTTTCAATAACTATGATTTAAGAAGAAATGTTGGCGTGAAAAATTACGGTACATGTCACCGACGGAGTGAGGTGGTGCCTGGTGCCTGGGCTCCGTCAGCCAGTCAAGCGATTCTCGGCGTTTCTTATGTTTCCAGCACTTACTTTTATTAAATATCTTACCCTTGCACCATTAACCCTTATTGTTTGTGCCGTAATGCGTATCGTGTCTTCAGTATAATTATTTCCGTGGTAAGAAAAAGCAGCCCCTGACAGACACTCCTTTGTCTAATCTGTTAAGAGTTGAAATCCATCAGTTTTGTGAAATATACACCTATCTGAGTGTTAATAGATTATTCTGAAGCGTAAGTGGATGAGTTGTTGCGTGTGATGACAGAAATAATTATTTGTTATATTTATGCAAAAAGTAAGTTTTGACAAAGCGAGTTATATGATGTGGAAAAATATCGGACGTAGATACATCGCCTCCAACATCTGTTATCGAAATACGAAATTGAGTGGAAAAATATTAGTATTAACATATGCGCCGTAATTGGAGTGAGTGATGAAAAGTTAACAATCATGATTATCGATACATTTGCAATTATTAGAAAGTCATGTCACTGAAGTGTTATATGACAAAAAAGAAAAGTAAATAAATAAATAAACATATCCATAGCAATATACAGTTGTGGTCTATAATATTGATTTAAATATCAGAATGTTATGCCATTGAAGTGTAAAATGGTAAAAAAAGTAAACAAGTGAAATTGGTAAATGCATAAATCATAAACAGGTAAATGCATCCACAATAATGTACAGTTGTGGTCTATATTATTGGTCTAACGAAGCGATCAATGCATTTTAAAATTTTTGAATCGAAATCACTGGACTGTAAAATTGTAAAAAGATAGCAGTTTTCGTAAATAAGTAAACACATTCGCAGTAATACTATGGATTATAATGTTAAAAAAATGGACCTATGAATACCTAAATATTTTACTGTCTGTGGTTACCACGTATGTTTTACGGACTAAGCAGCAGCAATCCATCGTTGTGTTTTTAATCCTTTCCCTAAATGACCCATACACACGTGCTTATGATCCATTGTTTTCAACGCTGCAGCAGCACTGGCTAAACGTTATGAGGTCTCACTAAAACAATTTTCAAAGATCACAGGGACCATCAGTCGGGCTTTCATTGCAATTTTTTCCATTAATAGTGCAGAACCTTTATTAAACTATCACTATAATAATTAAAAAAATATTGACAGGTACCAAATGAGAACTACCACTATAACTTTCTGAAACTGGTCAAGATAAGACGCGGAGATGTTTCAGAATACGGTTCACTGTCATACAGTGCAGTTATAGATATTTGTTCAATTTTCCAACTAGTGGGTCATCAAAATTCAGTTTGGAAAATCCACATATGGTTCTGTAATGCGTGAGTAATGTATTTGTGAAAAGGCTTTTTAGGCTGGAGTGTTAGAGAGAGAGAGAGAGAGAGAGAGAGAGAGAGAGAGAGAGAGAGAGAGAGAGAGAGAGAGAGAGAGAGAGAGAGAGAGAGAGAGAGAGAGAGACCAATCATAATTCCATTAAGGGATTCTCGACAACAAGAATTTCAACAATTGTTTTCTTTATATGAATTTTCGATAATTGTGAATGTAGCGGCAAGAACTGAAGGTTTTGGTGGAGTAGGTGGTGCTGAACGTTTTGTTAGGATTATAAATGAGAAGCAACAGAAAAAAAAGTGGGAAAATGAAGTGAATGCTGTTAGTCCGGCCACATACTTCCCTGTTGGAGTCACGGATGGTTACCTTTGAAATATACTCGCCTAGCATCCCAGCATTCCACGTGAGCCCAGTGTGTGATGTACCGTTACGCTTAACCCTTTTACCGCTTTGTTTGTCTTTGGTTAGCATTCAGAGTATTGTAAAAAATAACTATGAATTAGTAAAGAGAGAGAATAGAAGGTTAATTTTCTATTTTAACGATCATTAGTTTTGTAAAATTAATAACTTGCATAATTTTACAAAAAAAGAGAGAAATAATTAAGTGAATTTTGTCTTTTCTAGGGTACAGAAGTGTTTAAGAGACTGTAGTACAAATATAAGTGTTGGAGAAGGTGAAAGTGATTATGAAAATATAAAAAAATGCCCAGCGCTGACAAGGTTAAGCTTAATGATTGCACTTAACATTAGTTTGGAGCGACAGGAAATTGTTTGACACTGTCGGTTTGTTGAATTTTAATTACGTAGGTCAGGGATGTTTTTTTAATATGTCAAGGAGACTCAGCAAGGGCACAGAAGATATTGAAAATATCGCTCTAATTAAAAGTCGAGACAACGTAAAAAATATTGGCTAATCCAGTTCCGGAAGTGCCTTGACACACACACACACACACACACACACACACACACACACACACACACACACACACACACACACACACACACACACACACACAGACAGACACACACTTAGCCACCCACACACACCTCAAACGCCTCCACTTAATTTTCCTTCGTCCTCAGAGTGGAATTTAAGGGATGACTCTAATAAAGGTCAAAGATTAACAATGGTGGCCCGCACGTATTTCTGACAACCATCTTCCGTCTGTGTTTGTAGTAGTAGTAGTAGTAGTAGTAGTAGTAGTAGTAGTAGTAGCAGCAGTAGGCAGAAGCAGTTCCCAACCACCTTCAAATATCGAGACCTTATTTAATTATGAAACTGTTTTCTTTATCACTCCAGGCAGCGGTCGCGTGTTGGTAGTGAGATGAAACAGACAGCTACGTACCCAGGCCACATGTTGAATACTACCGTGGAAAGAGAGACTTACCTTTCACGGGCCATCAGTAACTCCACCTACTCGGCCTCCACAGCGGAATAGGTGGCCACGCTAACTGACTTTACGCCTACGTTGGCTATTACTCTCACTATTAAGGGCGTGCCTACCGTAATTGAATTTCTGAGAGAGAGAGAGAGAGAGAGAGAGAGAGAGGAGAGAGAGAGAGAGAGAGAGAGGGGGGGGTATTTTCTTGTTTACTTACTTTTATTGCCAGAATGACAGAAAATTATTTAAGAATATAATAGTAAAACCAGTAATTCTAAGGAGCTTTTTGGTATCTTCAATGCTTATCTAATTTTTTTTTTTACTTATGAAGCCCACTAATGACAAAAGTTAAATAAATAGATAAAAGAAATGAAAAAAAAAATATGCCCGCCTGCTAAATTTTCACACCACAAGGTAAGGAGTCTAGTTTCATCTGTAAACGGAATTTTCTACTAAAAAAAAAAAAAAAAAGCGAAAGATCTCCCTGCCCGAGCTCCTGTCTTTATACCACGGTACTATATTGGCCGTATCCAGGCAGCGGCATCTCACCCTTTCTCATTCCTGGCTCCCTCCTTCCCTTTCCCTACACACACAGGTAATTTCCAGCCACCAAGTGAGATAACCAATGGGAAGGAAGGCAGGCTCGTATCCTTGCTTCCTGATTGGTTGACGAAGAATAGGTGGGTGGCAAACCTGTCCCTGAAAACAAAGACAATAGAGGAAAATCAGTAGAATAAATAAATAAGTAAATAAATAAATAACATAAAAAGAAGGAAATGGAGTAAGGAAATCGAACGAAAACGCGAAATATGAATACTAAGTGGAAAAAAACTGGTATGAGTGAAATAATAGGAAACGCTTTTACTCTTTGTTTTAGGGAGGCTGGCTAACAGAAAAATTCAATAAAAAGATAATTATCAGGAAGCCATTCTCAAAATCGAAAAGGGAAGAACATCGGAAAGAAAGGCCAGTGTATTTTCAGATGTATTTATAAATGTTAAAATTATTGATGACACTCGGTTTGTTTTGTCATCACCACTTTTATCTTGTTTCATCACGAATACGTATCCTCTCGTTGTGTCAGGATCACTGTTTGTTGTTGCCACGAATACTTTTCTCTTGTTTTATCACGAACACATTTATATTATTTAGTCACGGTTACCTGCCCTCTTATTTTGTCATGCTTACTTTTCTCTCGTTTTGTCACGATTATATTTTCTCCTTAGTCATGATCACTTTCTCTTATTTTGTCGCGCTTACTTTTCTCTCGTTTTGTCACGATTATATTTTTTCTTTAGTCATGATCGCTTTCTCTTACTTTGTCCCGCTTATTTTTTCTTGTTTTTTTTTTCACGATTACATTTTCTCCTTAGTCACGATTACTTTCTCTTATTTTGTCACGCTTAAATTCTCTCGTTTTGTCACGGTTACTTCCTCTCATCATCCACAACACTGAAATATCGTCGATACTGCATGTTCCTGTGTTCCTGTGACAATAGACACCCCCTCCCTCGCTTTTTAGCTTTCACGCCAGCCTGCTCTCCCTTATCACAAAGCGGCACTGTGATTAAAAACACAGCGCCATCTACAAAGACCCGCCGCATTTAAAGTATAAAGCCGTGGACCTGTCAATCCTATTAGGGGCTCTGAGCTCGAAAGCGGGTCAGACACCTCCACTGGATCCATCTTGTTATATTATTGTACCTGGATGGAACAGACACACACACACACACACACACACTCTCTCTCTCTCTCACCCTCTCGTCTCCTGATAAGCGATTGAGATGCATAACTTGAGACACTGCTACTCAAGGGGTCTTGTATGCAGCTCTCGAAGCCGCTTAAATGAAGTTATTAGGCTGTCTTGTGCAGTTCTGAAGGACTGGACTGCTTCGCGATGAGACCTGACTGTCTTGAGGAACTTCTGCGTCTCTCTCTCTCTCTCTGTGTGTGTGTGTGTGTGTGTGTGTGTGTGCGTGTGTCTCGGCGTTGGATAATGTTGAGACAAGGAGGATGCCGCTGCCTAGATACGGCGGCTAATACAGTATGAAGAGAGGAGGAACCTACTGTTCGCGCAGGTCTTTTTATGCTCCGGTGTAATTCTTGCCAATATTGCCTCACCCGTAGAGAGAGAGAGAGAGGGAGAGTGAAAAAGAGAAAGAGGTATAGGAAAAAAACACAGACACAGTGGCGGACAGCGGACGAAGACGGATATTGACAGACGGAGACGAGAAAACAGATTTGAATGAAAGAGGGAGAGATGGGCAGAAAAATGGTTAAGTAATACAATTTAGATGTTTTGGAGTTAGAAATTTCACAGCATCACTAAGGGAATTGGAGGGATGTTATTGTGCATTTGGGAAGACAACTTGAAAACATGTAGGAGGAGGAAGAGGCTGGAGAGGCGAGACAGGAGGATAGAGAGGCGTTGGGAAGAGAGGAGGACACGGGATTTCTTATCAGTTTCCCCTCTCTGGCGTCGGACGAAATAGCGAAAAAAAAGTAAAAGAGTGCGTGTGATTGCCTCGAACGATAGAACCTTCGATACAATACAGATGTAGAAGAGAGGGGAGGGAAGGGACGTAGGAAGGGGAGAGAGAGAGAGAGAGAGAGAGAGAGAGAGAGAGAGAGAGAGAGAGAGAGAGAGAGAGAGAGAGAGAGAGAGAGAGTGGAGAAAAAGCGGAGAGAGTGAGAGATGAATAGAGGGAAGGTGTGAAGAGATGACTTAATACAATAGAAAACCTGGTACTCTCTCTCTCTCTCTCTCTCTCTCTCTCTCTCTCTCTCTCTCTCTCTCTCTCTCTCTCTCTCTCTCTCTCTCTCTCTCTCAGTAGGTATGTAGTAATCAGCACTAATGACCCTTTTTATTGCTGTAAAAGTGAGAGAATGGCAGATGATTGGTAGGAAAAGGGAATCACCGGGTTGTCTGGTGCTGTATTGGCCGTGGGCGTAGATGGCGTGGGAGACTGGGAAGGTGTATGGAGGCGTTGTCCTGATAGGATGTAGCGTTGTGGTAGAGAGAGAGAGAGAGAGAGAGAGAGAGAGAGAGAGAGAGAGAGAGAGAGAGAGAGAGAGAGAGAGAGAGAGAGAGAGAGAGAGAGAGTATAAGACCATAAGAAAATAAGGGAAGCTGCAAGAAGCCACCAAGTGCACTCATTATAGCCCCTGAATAAGGCATGCTATTGTGTTTCCACGTATCCCTAACCATAACTTTATCTAATGTCATTTTAAAGCTTCCTGTTAAACCGCATTATAAATCTGGTTGTGTATTGTATTCCATTCATCTACCACTATATTTCAGAATCAATTACGTCCTATTTCTCTTTTAATCTAACTGTATCATGCTTGAACGCCTTGCTCTATCTTGATTACAGATCCTGAAAGTTTTGCTTACACTGGAGTGTGTAGTACGAAGGAAGACATGGAAAGGATTGCAGGATGATTTTTATGGACAGTGTGAAAGATGGATGGTGGATGGCGCGGGTATGGAAGTGTGAGGGACGGGAAGGTGGTGAGTGAGGTGCGGTGGCTGGGAGGAGCGGAGGTTGGCTATGTGGCGTTGGTGTGGACAGGATGCAAGGGGAGGCGCGTGACCCGTAATACTAACTAAATTTATAATTCTATGTAAAAATTAAACTGGACCGATGCAAAAAGTGCTGCCAATAAAACTTTACTGAATAGAGCCACTTAACTAGTTTTTTGCTCTCTCTCTCTCTCTCTCTCTCTCTCTCTCTCTCTCTCTCTCTCTCTCTCTCTCTCTCTCTCTCTCTCTCTCTCTCTCTCTCTCTCTCTGATTGAAATGAAGCGATTATATATAATGTGTATGCAGACCCAATACAGATCTAATTGATGTATCAATGCAACAAATTCAATAGCAGCGGAATGGTCAGATATAATTTTCAGCCCATTTGTCTCCATCGAATCGTGCTGATATATAATGAGAAATGGACAGTGACTTTTTAATGGTATCTTTCGTATTGATTCACTAAGGTACTTTAAAGCATTATGTATTTGTGTATTTACTTCCGTGTGTGTGTGTGTGTGTGTGTGTGTGTGTGTGTGTGTGTGTGTGTGTGTGTGTGTGTGTGTGTGTGTGTGTGTGTGTCTTTCCCTCATTGGATTCGTATATACCGTAAATATTAATGAGAAAGTGTATTTATGCAGTATACGTATATGTATGGTATGTGCATATGTATTTACGTATGTATCTGTTTATCTGCCTTTGTCTTGTTTTTCTGTCTGTCTGTCCGTTTACTTATGTATGTATGCATGTATGTATGTATGTATGTATGTATGTATTTTTTTTTTCATGTAATAGGGGCACTGAAAGAAAAAAAAAAGACCCACTGAGATACTAATCATCCAAAATTGGAGGACGTCTTGTCTTGTCTGTTTGATTACCTGTCTGTCTGTATATATGTATGCATGTGTAAGTATATATAAGTATGCATGGCTTTGTCCTGCAGTGGCCTCATGTAGACTGACAAAAAATGTATAAACGCATAATACCAGTATGTAAGGAATTTTTTTTCCAATATCCGGTTCGTTGCGTAATGGCGGAAAGGAAGGAGCATGTGGGCGGGTCTGGGCGGGACTGGGCGGGGCTGGCCGAGCACTGATCCCTTACAACCCTGCACAACCAGACCAGGGCTAATTGTTTCTACCTCACACGAGCAAACAGGTATATCGGCTTCTTTCCGTGAGTGCACGTGAAAAAAAAAAGCCATGATATTCCATTACGATAAACATACAGGCCATGTAATTCTGTAAAACGACACGGATGACCAGAATGAGGTCTTGTATTGCTTCCGCGTTCAAATTTAGCGGTGGTGAGAGTAAAATAAAAATAAATCAACAATTGCTCACATCATAAGTCTGTATTCTTTAAACGCTTTCGCTTCTCTCAATGACTATTTTTAAACCTACAAGCACTTACCTGGTATCATTAGTTCGTATTTGCTATTGCCCCTCATGAGGAAAACAGTCAAAAGCCAAGGATGTTTAGTCGGGTTTCCATAATGTTTTTCCCACTGGTAGCGTGAAATCCTTCTTAATACAATCTCTGCTACTTGTCCATAATCACCTCCAGGTTTTAAGATACTTATTTCTTATTATGGTCTATTTACTATTTCAGTAGCATAAATATATAGAATTAATCTTCCCTTCCCTCCTTTTTTTCATAATCATCTCCAGGTTTTAAGACAGTTATTTCTTGTTCTGGTCCATTTATTAGTTCAGTAGCATAAATATAGAACATTAATCTTCCCTTCACCACCCTTTTTTCTTCTTCGAGTCCATGCAAGCTAGATTCCTTGGGGTGGTGGTAATGCTGACAAAGGACAACTATAGAAGTATATTCTAGGCTACTAAGCCAATAGGACAGTACAAGAAATTAGTGTCTAAGAAGCTGGAAGTGACTTTAGTGAAATCTTAACAGTTAAAACGTTAATTACAAACCACTCTGAGGCATTTATTTTATATTCTACAGCCACATTTAAATATTACACTGGTTGAAATACTGGGAATACGGTTCGTTGGATCCCATTTTCTTTCTTGTGTTGTGAGTACGTATAAAGATTTTGTGCAATGGTTTTAGTGTTATGAGTTCTTGTATATCGCAGGGAATCAATAAAAAAGCACCAATAACCTCCACTACAGTTAAAAGTAACGGAGGAAAAAGCGCTGAAACTTTTGAGAACACGGCTTGTAATCTCATACCACTATTTCGATAGATGACTGAAAAAAAAAAAAACACAAAAGTGGTGTTTACCTAGACAGAGAAAATAGCTGGGACATGTAGAGAGAATGCCATAACACACAAATATGGAGAGGTGGCAGGAGTAAGACCCAGAGGAAGGGCAAGAACTACATGGAGAAGAGGATTAGTGTAGGAAGATAATTGACGCTTTTGGTGAGAGATAGTGAAAGCATAGTAAGGATTAAGAACACTGAGAGCCCCCACCTTGCAACTGCTGGACGGAAACTAGAACAAGTAATTAAGTCGGTGTTTACCTATAGAACGGAGGCACTAAGTCAGCAGTCTCCGTTTTCTTTCTCTCATTTTAGTTCTGTAGTATTCCAAGGGCTCTTTGTGAGGGTTGATGGAGCCTCCGTCAGCTGGCCACTTCCCACAATGCACCTTGTCGCTCCCTACTCTTCTATAATAGCGCTATCCGTGTTTCTCTCTCTCTCTCTCTCTCTCTCTCTCTCGTCTCTCTCTCTCTCTCTCTCTCTCTCTCTCTCTCTCTCTCTCTCTCTCTCTCTCTCTCTCTCTCTCTCTCTCTCTCTCTCTCTCTCTCTCTCTCTCTCTCTCATCTCTCTCTCTTCATGGGTTGTCAATAGTACCTTAGCGTCGCTTCGAGAGAGAGAGAGAGAGAGAGAGAGAGAGAGAGAGAGAGAGAGAGAGAGAGAGAGAGAGAGAGGAGAAAATCAAGGCTTTCCTCCGTGTTTGCCTTGGGAGATTCCAGGAAGACAGTATAAGAAAAAGTAGAGGATAAGATGAGGGCGGGGTATTGTGAGTCTTGGGAAACATAATACTGGGAGGCGAGAAGAGAAGAGAGAAGAAGAGAGGAGACGTGAGGAAAGGGGAGGAGCTTGGGAAAAACGCACGAGAGAGGAGGAGAAAGACCGCGTCGAGATGAGAAAGAAAAGGAGAAAGAGAGGGAGAATTTATCGAATCTCACTACAATAGCCAGCGAGGTAATGTAGTTTAGTGTCAGTAGTGTTGGTTGGCTTGGCACACAAGCAGAGTTTGGATATTTGGTTTTGGAGGAGACTGTGTGGCGTGTTGGTGCTGTTCTTATTCTTCTTGTTCTTGCTCTTCTTTTCTTTTTAGTTTTTTTTTTTCTATTTTCAATTCTTCTTCGTTTTCTGTTGTATTTTCTTTCTTTTTCTTTTCCCTTTTCCTTTTTCTTTCTTTTTCTTCTCATTCGTACTTGAAGTAATCTTTGTGTGTGTGTTTGTGTGTGTGTGTGTGTGTGTGTGTGTGTGTGTGTGTGTGTGTGTGTGTGTGTGTGTGTGTGTGTGTGTGTCCTCAGCAACTAAACCCACCACATCGATTCAGACAGCGAGTTGTGTGGCGTTTTATGCATCCCAGCTTTTTCCTCTCTGTGGCAAAGTACAGTTATTACTACTGTTCCTAAAAAAGTAACTGCATACTTTTTACAACGTATGCGTATTGGTATGAAAATTAAACGTATTGAACCACTCTGGTGAAGCAAAACTCTCGTGTATACCGTAACTGCTTACCTATCCCATTTTCATACACAATGGGTAACATAGATTATACAAAATTGAGGGAAAAAGAGAAACCAGTGCTCACTTTTCGTACAACACAAAGGAGGAATAGAAGAGAATCCTAGCAGATTTGTTGTTATTATCATTGTATTGCTATTACTGTATTAGGTATTCACTCTTTTTTTTCCCCCCTCATTTTTCTCCTCTTTGTTTTTAATCCACCTTGATGTGATGTTAGGTGAATGTGAATGTTAGTGAAGTATATTTAATCATCTCACAAATTCGCTATAACAGTCTTAAAAGAGAGACATTTAATAGTTAAAGTGAAAGAGAGGGCAATGGGAGGGAAGGAAGAAGGAAGGGGAAGGGTAAAGAAAGGTAATGATGAGCGGAGGAAGAGAGGAATTGAGTGGAATTGAGTGGAGGAGTAGGAAATTGATTCTATATAGTCTTTGGTTAATATCGAGGTTAATCCGGTCCAGCGAGACCCAGCCGACCTCTATCTGATCGACCCGGTGCTAATCTTAATTGTCTTCTATGAGGAGCGCAGCGGCTCAGGCGGCAGCGCTGACTATAGGCCATATTCTTAAACGCTTCTGCTCCCTATTCCAGCTATTTACAAAAGGCTGTAGTTGAAGTTGCACCGGTTTTAAAGAGTGTCTTTTTTCTATAGTTCTAGTGACAGATTAACAAGATTTCTACCTTACTCACATCAGAAACACTCTTAAGAAACCGGCTAATCATCCCTAGGTTTTGAAAATACTCGTAGTCGCGTTGAGAGAGCGAAGCGTTTCAGAATGCGGGCTTATGTGAAAAGGAGGAAGTTCACGTTCGAATTGTGGTTTACAGATTGGATTTTTCACTGGTGACTGCCGCTCCAAGACTCATCCAGCTTTAAAAGGGTAAGGGTCAGCGGTGCCTGGGAAGGTTAAAGGCGGTGGAGAAAAGGAGCTGGTCACCCTATCTCATATCCCCCTTGTCCTAGGGTTGTGTGGAGCTTTCAATACATCGTCTACGTTGCCTGAGTATTGCCTTTATTGTTATTTTTCTCTCCATAATCATTTACAACTTTTATATGCGTATTTTATTACCACAGTCTCTTGAATATTTCCCAAGCGTGAAAAAATACAATATTAGCTTTCTACTCTCTCTTCTTCTGTGTGTTCTTGGAAATATATATTTTTAATAGAGCTCTTAATGTTAAGCAAATTCGGTCCTAGCTATAAAAGGGTAATTTAAACTCGCATAATAATTTTAAGTGTTAATGTCTGGGTATACTGTAATGTCTTTTCCATGTGAATTGGTGCAAACTATTTTTTTTTTTTTTTTACAGACTGTGAGAGACAGAATTCTGACTGAACAAACTCGATCATAACTATAAAAGGATTACTTAACCTTTTATATAACCATTCCAAATATTTATTTCTGGGTGTACTCAAATGTCTTTTTTTTCCTGTACATCCATGCAAATTATTATTATTTTCATACAGAGGCAGACACAGAGCACTGAATGTTAACAAAAATACGATCACTGCAGTAAAAGGATTAGTTAACTTGTTATATAAGCATTCCCAGCGTTTATTTATAGGCGTACTGCGATGTCCTCTGAGCACACACCAGCTGCCCGCACACTCACTCATCTTATCCCAGGCTAATAAGCCGTAAGATTAATAACAGCAGCACCCAACTCATCCTTTACTCCCCGCTGCTGCATCCACGCTGAGACTAGTACCACGACCTCCCTTCTCTCTTTGACCGAAACTAAAAATAGAGATCTTTCTTGAACAGTCTTTCCGTAATTAATAGAACTGTTTGGACGATCGAAGAGGAGAAGGAAAAGGAGGAGAGAGGGAAAATGAAAAAGCATGAGAAAAACAAGATGAGATGAGATGAGAATGGAACACAAGAGTTTTGAAGTAACAGGCAACCAAATTCTTGTTGATAATGACGAGGTTCTTTACCTGACTTGTGTATTCAGTCCATACTTGTTTATGTTGACAAGTGTATAAGAAGGCGGAATTGGGAGAGGAGGAGAAGGAGAACGAGAGATGAAAGAAGGAAATAACAAAAGAGAGAGAAGGATTAAAAAAAGATGGCATAAGGAAGATCAAAAAATTATTGGAAGAGGAGAAGGAAGAGGAAGATGAGGAGGAGTATTACAAACGGCAACAGACCTTTAAGTTCTTGTTCGACCATTTGATATTACTTCTAAACCAAATGATTCTCGTCGTTTAAAGTAAATGATCGTTTGATAGAAGACTCTTCCCCACCAAGGCATTTCCTCCAACCCATGTTTTCATGATAGGAAACGATATCATAAAAAAAAAAAAAAAAAAATAATGGGAAGAGTCGGATGTTTTAGACAAATTTTGCCGTGTTTTAGTTTAATATGAAAGAGTTTTAATGCTTACTTTATCCGTAATGTGCTGTGTGTGGGCGGAGACAAATTCATCATGTCTTCTCGAACGCTGTAGCCTTTGTTCATTCTAAGAACAGGTATGGAAGATGAGCCAAAGAGTTACAACTTTGTAATCCAAGAACCTTGTTGGCAACTCCGCCAAGACGCCCAAAGCCAGCGCGGCGAGGCACCAGAAGAGGAGAGCCTTTGAGTTCGTATATGGAAAAGACAAGAAGTAACAGTCTCAAGCTTGATGGAGTTCAATTTTAAAAAGAAATAGGAAGAAATTGATCCATGAATACGAAAGTAAGGGTGGCGAATGACTGGAATAGACTTATGATCAGGTTGTTAGTGCAAAGCCAACAGGGAGCTTTTGAAGGAAGACCAGATAGTTTTACGGTTTTGCATGATAAGTAGGAATACATATGTGTGTTTTCTACATAAACTGGCACGTGTAGACCTGCTGGATTCTTGCAACTTTCCTTATGTTATTGTATCTTAACCTCGTCTAACTACTAAGGAAGCGTTTGACCAGCGGAGGGTTCATTTTGCGATCAGGAACCACCGTGGCGTGTGCGGAGTGTAGTGTTTTCCCAGTGTGGAGGTGTGTGTGTGTGGTATAGGAGGCTCGCATCTATTTCTAGCGTGTAATAGAATGCCGGGCGGTGTACGAGGATCTGTAGTCATAGCGTCACCACGACGAGGGAACGCTTATGATCTATGTATGTGTGTACGTAGATAGATATTAGTATATGCAATGTTTTATCTAGAGGCATAAAACATTGAATTGGGGTAAATCAAATTGTACTTGCATGACCGGCAGCTTGTTAGTGTTCATCTGACTTTTCTCAATTTGGGTTCGATCACGGCGACTAGTCTCCAAAACTTTTTCCTTCATTAGCAAGGTCGCGGAGGACGATAGAGACGTGGTGTAGTCATGGTAGACACCTCACCTATCTATCTGCCCCTTGATATGTTCCCTCTGTATCCACTCAGTGTTCCCTTGGTTTCGTGTCTTGTTAAGTGACATGAAGCCCGGTGAGAAATGGGCGACATCCGGCACTCAGCTCGCCAGGCCTCGTGACGGCAGCTCTACCCTCACGGCCACCCTTGGTCTTGCACTTCTTGGAGGGTGTCTTCCTGGGAGGTGCCTCGTGATCCGATAACTAGTTCGCCCTCTGTGAACCCAAACGCATGAAGTGTAGAGAGGTTCGATGACAACTCCCTAGGAAAAATGTTTAAGAAAGGAGAGAGAGAAAACAAAGAAATTTTGTATATTAAGTAGGGAAAAAGGGACAAAAGAGGAAATACGAACTGAAATAACAAGAGAGAAAGCAAAGAGTAAAAAAATGAACAGGAAGCAGGAATTAAAATAAGAAAAAATATAATGAACAAACCCTGTACATTATACGAAGGAAAAAAAAAAAAAAGATCAGTTCTAATTAAAATAAGAGCGCCATCGTAAAAAAAAAATATCATGAGGGAATCCCTGTTGCTAAGGCTGCGCTTTCAGACACACACCAGACCTGACATGACTAATGTGCGTGGAGGGAAGGACTGGGAGGCAGGAACGTTACTGATGCCCTCACGGTTGTCTTGTTTCCATGAGAGTGAGGCGAGCTGGAGAGGATCAGGGAAGGTAAGGGAGGAGAAGGAAGGAGCAGAACGGAGCAGGATTGAAGTAGTGTGAGGTGACCTAGGCTGGGAAGGGTGGGCCGGGCTGGGCTGGGCTGGGCTGGGCTGGGCTGGGCTGGGCTGAGCTGGGCTGGGCTGGGGCCACCGACTAAGGAGTCACCTTCTACCTCCCAGTCCGGTTGGTAAGATTAGGGGGAAGCGGAACTCGAGACCCACGTCAGTCAATAAGACGAGGCGTTGACGTCACGGCAAGAGTTACCTGGCCGGCGCTCAATAAGGGAAAGCTCGCCAGGCACTCACCTTCCTCATCGTTCCAATATCAACACAATGAACGTTGGTCAGAGCCTAGCAACTTCAGTACTACATCATCAGTTTTATTAAGGTGATTATTTTTGTAAGGTTTTGTCCTGGTATCAACACAATTATCGTTGGCTGTAGCTTAACTTGACTCCTTCAGTACAGCAGCATTGATTTTATTCTCAATATCAACATAGTATTTTATTAAGGTTATAATCTATTTTGTTATGAATGGGTCAAGATATTATCACTAGTTATTTTCCTACTGCAATTATATTTTGTAATTTAATAGACTCAGTAATCAAGATGATAGTGCCGAATCATTAGGAAGCTATGAAAGAAGATTAAATAAATTCATGTAGAAGGATGGTGGGTGGAAATAAGTAGGTATATTTTATGCAGGGACTTCCACGTGATGGCGTGATGGCTTCTTGCAGCTTCCCTTATTCTTTTATTCTCTTATGTTCTTTAGTCTGAATAACAATTGGTGGTTGCAGAAAGTTTAAAAATTGTAGAAAGTAAAGACAGTTTTAGATAAGCCAATGGAGACCAAAATTTTCTCCATGTTTGCCGAACTCTCAATTCCCACTAAGCGTTTCCTGGACCACTTCTATAACTTTGGATTTCTGGGAACACTCCACGCTGAGCGGCGGCTACACTCTTCCCTTACTGCTGGGCTGCCAAACACCTCATGTAACTGAATAGCCAGGAAAGTTATCTCTCGATGGATTAGATTACTTACTCTCTCTCTCTCTCTCTCTCTCTCTCTCTCTCTCTCTCTCTCTCTCTCTCTCTCTCTCTCTCTCTCTGTCTGTCTCATATTCCCGCTCCATTTTCAATTTTTCTTCTACCAGTTTCTATCCCTGCTATTTTGCTCTCCTAGCCCCTCGTCGAACTCTCTCCTCACTCACTCTACTCCTCTTTCCTCCCACTCTCGACTTTCCTTGAAAACAGGTGGAAACGACCTCTGGAAATGTCTGCTGCTGACTGGAACCTGGAAGAGTAGCGACACGTCCTGGTCATTATTTTAATCTTCAATTAAAGAAAAAAAGGGAAAAAATTTGGAATAGTGAAAACTTCCATAACTGTGTGTGAGTGTGGGTGTGTGGTGCATGATTATTAATTAAGGAAAGATATTAACTATTTTTAACCACGTGTCATGAAAGGGAAGTCTTGTGAGACAGGAATGAATATTTTGGAAGGTCACAAAGAATTCTGAGGAAGATAAATCAAGCCACACGCAATTAAATCTCTCTCTCTCTCTCTCTCTCTCTCTCTCTCTCTCTCTCTCTCTCTCTCTCTCTCTCTCTCTCTCTCTCTCTCTCTCTCTCTCTCTCTCTCTCTCTCTCTCTCTGTCCATTACTTTTACTCCACGCTCCCTCTAATCCAGTTCGCATTTCCCTTCCCTCCTGTTCTTCCTCTCTTCACTAACCTTGCATTGTATTCTGTTATCCTCCCCCTGCTTTCTCTCTCTCCTTATTTTCGCTTCATTTCTCTCCCCTCTTATTTCCCCTCTTCTCCCTTCGTATTCAGTCTGCCATCTCCCCTTTACCTTTCCCTCTTCCAGTACATCATATTATTTTTATCCCACATTTTGATTTCCCCCTCCCATCACTACTTATATTCCATGCTTTCTTATTCATATCCTCTCATCGTCCTCCTCTTCCTCTTCCCTTGGTTTCTCTCCTATACTCATTTCGATTCCTCCGCCGTTGCAGACTCGCTGGTAAAAAGTATTAGAAACGAAGATTAATGTGTGATGTTTCGCCCTGACTAGCATATATACAGCCTCTCTCTCTCTCTCTCTCTCTCTCTCTCTCTCTCTCTCTCTCTCTCTCTCTCTCTCTCTCTCTCTCTCTCTCTCTCTCGCTCTCGCTCTTTCTCGCTCTTGCTCCCTGGTTCTGTTCCTTTGCTGGTTATTCGGTAAATTCCGTGCAGTAACAATGGTTTCCACGGGGATTGCTAGGATTGAGGAGTAGATCCACTCTCGTTGCGTTTTATGAGGAGGGACAAAATTTAAGTCTCTCATGAAATACTTGAAAGTTTGTGGGATATTGTGGTGGTTTTAGTTTAGTTTTTTTATTTTTTATTTTTTTTTACTGTGTCTCTGTTTGTGTCTGTCTATTCCTCTGTCTGTCTGCATGTTTGTTTTCCTGTATATGTATATATATTTTTTTATTCATACGGTTTTATATGTATACCGATTCATATCAATTACTATACATCAATTTGCAACATTTTACAGATTAAAAACAACATAATTAGTATTCCCTATCCAGAAGCGCTCTCTCTCTCTCTCTCTCTCTCTCTCTCTCTCTCTCTCTCTCTCTCTCTCTCTCTCTCTCTCTCTCTCTCTCTCTCTCTCTCTCTCTCTCTCTCTCACAGAGACACACCCACACACACACACACACACACACACACACACACACACACACACACACACACACACACAAACACGCACACGCACACTGTTTCAGAAGGTATGTGTGTGTGTGTGTGTGTGTGTGTGTGTGTGTGTGTGTGTGTGTGTGTGTGTGTGTGTGTTCTGCGTATGTATGTGTGTACAGCCTCCGCCTTTACTCATCCTATACAGCAATGATTTTCCCGGCAGAGTATGAGCACCACTAAGGCCGCGTAACATCGTCTCTATCTATACCTTATATATCTATACCAAGACCACGGAAGCGCCTCTCCCCCTTCCAAGAAAAGCTCACCTTGGCCTCCTTCCATAATGCACGGGGAGAGAATAAGACTAATAGCGAGAAGGAAGGAGGAGGAGGATGCGCTGGGATACAAAGAGGGAATCTGATACAGCTATTTAAGCGGTATAATGATAGAGGGGGATATTGGAAAGATCTTTAGGGTTGGTAGTATGGACTGGACTGTATTTGGTTTGGAATCGATAAATACACAGTTAAAAAAGAAAAAACAAGGGATAAGGAAAAATTAGTTATAAAATTTAGTGGTAGATGACAGGAGTAGACTGAGTGATCAGGTTGAAAGTGCTGAGTTAATAAAGAGTTTTAAAAGAGTGGCTAGATTTATGGATAAGAAGATATACTGATACAGGTATAAGATAATTAAAATATAAGAAGATAAAGTGAAGCTGCATAACCTATCATTTCCATATGAAGCAGTTGCTGTATGTACATACATTTCTATACTGGGACCACCACGTGTAGACCTAGTAGCTTCTTGCAGCTTCCTTTATGTTCTTGTTACAATAAGAAAGAAAAGATGTACTGACTGATCAACTGGCATGCTGGTCCCGTAACAAAGGGGTCATGTGGTGTGGAGGAAAGAAATGACATCTCGAATTTCACTGTTTTAAGAGGCAATTAAAAATAAGAGTAAATTTTCTCGAGCAATTTATCGTAATGAACATGTGCTTTAGTTCAGGTCTCCCATTACGTCATGTGATGAGACGCCGCTGAAGAAACGAGTCAAATTGCTGGATGAAGTTTCACGAGAAAGTTTGTAGCGCGGCTGGAAATAAAGGCAGCCTATTTCTGTGCCGCTGCATTTTTCCTGCTTTCTCTTTCTGCGCAACAGGAATCAGGCCAAGGGCTGCTTAAAAGAAAACGAGAATGAAAAGGGAAGTTCATTCCCAGACAAAAAGCTGGTACAAGAACGAGGTCACGAGCTGCTTAAGAGAAACGAAAAAGTAAGAAAATGTATTCTGCTTCAAGGCAAAAAAAAGAAAAAAAAATGAAAAGACTTAACATAAATTAGATCAAGAACTTCTTACGAGCAAAATACAAACGGAAAAAGGAAATTCGCTCCTACGAGAAATATTTGGAATATGAAGTAGGCCAAGAATTGAAAAAGAAAACGAAAAATGCAAAAATAAAACTCCTCTTTACGCCCGCACCACTCCTCCTCCCCGGCCTCCTACCCCAAAAAAATAAAAGAGGAAAAGATAAGAGGTCGGCACACAAGCAAGAAGTCCAGTTTAGTTCATGAGGAGCCCTGACACTCCCCTCTTGAGAGTGTCTCGGAGAATTGGAGGAGGTCGCAGAGAGGAGGAGGTTGCTACTGCTGCACTCCACTCCTCTGCCGCTAACACAGTTGGAGATGTCATGTTAGACAGTCCCCTTGAACTCGTCCTTGCTATTCTGGGCTACAGAGGGAATGAATTTTTATACCTTGCCTTGTGCACACTCACAGTGTAGTGTATTCATTGTCTAGTCTCGTGGAGGAAATGAACACGCTATATAAACACATATAAACACACATAAAGCCGAAGTTATACTAGCCTTCCTCTCCTCTCGGGTAGCCAAGGTCACAGCTCCTCTGTGTATGTTTTATCTAGTCTCGTGGAGGAAGTGCACACGCTATATAAACAGTATGAACACACGAAGGCCGAAGACGTTAGCCTTCCTCTCCTGTTGGGTAGCTAAGATCACTTCTTGGTTTACTTCTATGCTCAGTTATCGGAAGCTAAACGTACGCTACGAAAAAAAAAAAAAAAAAAACAATACACCCCACCAGGGATTGAAACTAAGCACCTCTCTCCTGTAAGGCGAGAATAATAATTAAGATACGACATAGCTACTTGAATATGAGAAGCATTACAATACAGAAGAAACAGGCAGACAAAGAGACACTCACTCATCTGCCGAAGCTGTTCTTTATCCTCCAGAATCCGGGAAGGTCTTGGGTTATCATTTCTCATTTAAAATATATTTCACGTGGAAGGAAAGGCTCAGGTAAAAAGTTCAGTGTTGATTTTAATAACAGAAGGCGGAGGATGGATGCACGGGCTAGGGGGGAGAAAAACTGAGAGGATGAGAGGCTAAGACAGGCGCCGAGAGGGAATGGGGAGAGAGGAGAGGAGAGAGGGACTGGAAAAGAGAGAAAAAAGTAAGAGTAACGAAGGGGAGGGTGGATGGGAGCGGATGGAAGGGACTGCAAGAGAAAAAAATATGAAGAGAGAGGAAAGAGAAGAGAGACAACTGTTGTGAAGGGTAGCAGAGAAGTGACGGAGGGGAAGACAATGGACGCTGGGGAAAAAAAAAGTGAAAAAAAGTGCAGACAAGGATATGGTGTGAGAGGAAGAAGAAAACACAAAGAAACACAAAATCAAGGTCCTTACTGTCCTGTTTGTGAGAAATACACTATCTAGCATACAGTAGGAGAAAAAGGGATTACAAAAGCAGAAGAGGAGGGAAGAGGTAGGAGGAGGAGGAGGGAGGAGGTGGAGGGAGGAGGAGGATGAGGAGGAGGAGGAGGAGGAGGAGGAGGAGGAAGGAAGAGGAAGAGGAGGAAAGTGAGATTGAGAAGGTGTCGAGGAAATCAAAAGAGAAGTGGGACAAAACATAAAAGGAAGATGTAAGTAAAGAAAAAATATGGAAGAAGCAACATAAATGAAGAGGAGGAGGAGGAAGAGGAAGAGGAGGAGGCGAAAGAAGAACAAGAAGTAGAACAAGAAGAACAAGAAGAACAAAAAAGGGAAAGAGGAATAGAAGAGGAAGAGATAAGACATAAAGGAAGAAGAGAGAAGGAAGATGATATGTTGTAGAAGGAGGAAGAGGAGGAGGAGAAGGAAGAGGAAGAGGAAGAGGAAGAGGAGGAGGAGGAGCATAAGGTAATGTGATGCTGTGGCAATGCCCTTCACCTGTCTATGATTCTTAATTAACTTGGAGCGTCCCTCACTGCTCTCCTCTACTCCTCCTCCTCCTCTTCTCTACTTCCTCTCTTCCTTCCCTTTTTCCCTCTCTTCCTTCCCCTTATTCCTCTCTTCCTACCTCTCCCTCCTCTCTCCTTCGCCCCTCATCTCCTTTCTCTCATTCTCCTTCCTCTCCTCCTTCCTTTCTTCACTCCTCTCCTTCCACTTCTTCCCACTTCTTGTTTTTTTTCTTTTCTTCTCCTTTTCCCATTTTTTCATTTCTTGTCTCCTTTCTATCCTTTCCCGCTTTCCTTTCTCTCTTTCTTCCTCTTTTCCTTCTTCTTCCTTCTTATTCTTCCTTCATTCTCCTCTTTCCTATCTTCACCCTTCAATCTTTTCTTGTTTCCTCTCTCTCTCCCTCTCTTCTTTTATCTTTCTCCTCCTCTGTCTCCTTATTTATCTTTCTCCTCATCTCATTTTCTCTCTCTCTTCTTCTTCCCTCCTCCTCCTCCTCCTCCTCCTCCTCCTCCTCCTCCTCCTCTCTCCTCTTCCTCCTCCTCCTCCTCTCCTTCTCTCCTTTCCTCTCCTCTCTTCTTTCCTCTCTTTCTCCTCTTCTGTCTTCTCCTCCTTGTCCTCCATTCGTCTCCTGTCTCCATTTCTCTCCTATTTTCTTTCCTCATTTTTATTCCTTACACTCTCTTCCCTCTCACTTCCCTTGCATCTCCTTATCCCTCGCTTCCTTCCTGAGATTCGTCTTTCTCTCTATTTCTTTTTCTTTTTTTTTTCTCCTTCCTTGCCCGATTTTTTTTTTTTTATTTCTTACCTCTTTTGTTTTGGTATCCGTTCCCTTCCCATTTTCTTTTCCTTTCTTCTCCTTCCCTTTACTTTTCTTCCTCTTTCATGATGCTAAATGTAGATGATTGAGGTCGTCTCTTCTTCCTCCTCCTTGTCACTCCTTTCCATCTTACCTTCTTCCTTTTCTTTTTTCTTCCGTTCTGTACTTTTCCATCTCTGTTCCTACGTTTTCTTCCTTTTCTCCTCCCTCTTTTATTTCTTCTTATGTCCTATCCTACCTAACCTCCCTTTCTCATTCCTTTATTTATTTCTATCCTAACCTTCCTTTTTTCTGATTGTCTATTCTTCTTTAACTTTTCTATTTTACTCCTTGAATCCTTCCTACCATAGCCTTCTTTATTCCCTATCTTGCCTAACCTACCTTTCTCATTCCTTCCTTCTGTACACCACCCTTCCTCGTCTCCTTATCCTCTATCCTATCTCTACCTTTTCTCCACACTCGTCCCAATCTTCTATCTTATCCCGTTTATTCCAATCCCTAATAATTTTTTATAGCACTCCTTCTAATCAATAATTATCATCTTTTAATCTTCCTTCGTCACTTTTACCCCCTATTTTCTAGCCCATATCTTTTCCTTGTCCTCTGTCGTGTCTATATTATCCCTTAATAACTTCCCTATCACTCCTTGTTAGTCACTAATACTCATCCCATCTTCTGATGTTCACGTCCCCAGTTCCCGTAAACCTTTGCTCTGGGCGGGTCCTGAAAGCGATACAGGAAGACAAAATATTCATAGCTTGCCACCTCTTTACTTTGGCTCATGGTAAGGCTTAGGTTCAAGTGATGCT
>NC_087155.1:15621691-15711691 GCF_035594125.1 Scylla paramamosain | reverse complement strand
CTCTCTCTCTCTCTCTCTCTCTCTCTCTCTCTCTCTCTTCACCTCTCCTCTTTCGCCATAAAAGACAAATAATGAAGTAAACTCGATTTGTGTGGGCATTACTGTCAATCACTACCTGCTGTTTTCAGGCGTCGAGTCTGTCAACACCTTCCAAAGCACCCATTGAGTCTGTCGATTTGGGGTCGTCGCCTCTGCTTTGAAAATAACTCTGCCATTCTCGTGCCTGCCTTCCTCTTTCGTGGGACTGTGGCTTGTATTTTGAAATGTACAGCTTTCTCTCTCTCTCTCTCTCTCTCTCTCTCTCTCTCTCTCTCTCTCTCTCTCTCTCTCTCTCTCTCTCTCTCTCTCTCTCTCTCTCTCTCTCTCTCTCTCTCTCTCTCTCTCTCTCTCTCTCTCTCTCTCGTTCTAGTGGAAGTTATCAATTTTTTGACGGCTTTTTATGGTTGATATTCTTAAACTAGGATATTGTGCTGCTAATGAGAGAAAAAGAAGTATTTAAGAATACAGGATCTAGTGGAAGTTAGTAAATTTTTCAT
This sequence comes from Scylla paramamosain, assembly GCF_035594125.1. Classification (NCBI taxonomy): domain Eukaryota; kingdom Metazoa; phylum Arthropoda; class Malacostraca; order Decapoda; family Portunidae; genus Scylla; species Scylla paramamosain. Next base: position 15,711,155 of record NC_087155.1, on the reverse strand, counting down.
GGGTTTTCATGATTTCAGTGATAATTTAACAATGATTACGTACTGATAATGTGAAAATTGTCTTGAGAACTTGATTAATCACCACTGTAGCTTTTTTTCAAGGTACTCCTGAATAAACAGTGTTTGATAATACAGCCTCTAGTGAAAGTTCCTGAGTTTTCTTAAGAGTTTTCATGATCCTAGTGATAATTTAACTATAATTCTGCACTGGTAATGTGGAAAAAAATATATCTTGCGAACTTAACTGTGTCTTTTCAGAATATATCTAATGAGTAAATAGTGTTAAAAATACGAGCCTTAGATTTTCTCCAGGGCGTGAGCATCAGACCGCCTTAGAAGCTGAACTGTCTCCTGGAGTTTATTGGAATTCTTGCTGCGTATGAATTCTTGGATGGAACTGAATACGAGTTACGTCTATTTCTGGTGGACTTATTTTATCTTAATTGACTCATATTAAAAACACCTGCGAACTAAACTGGCTTCCTTTTTCTAATATCTTCGAATACATATGGATTTAAGACATTCTTTTCTCCTTATTTTTATTTATTTATTTATTTATTTTTATTTATTTATTTTATTTATTTATTTATTTTATTATTATTATTATTTTTTTTTTTTTTTTGCTGTGACCTTGGACAGACTCCTTAACACATTAGAAATATTAATATTCATTATTAATACCGAATTGTTTCTGCTGTCTTTTATATACTTTACTGCCAATTAGTATTGTTTTTAAAAGTAATAGTTAGTTGATGTTTTTTTTTTTTTTTTGCTGGATCCATTATATACCATTGTAATTTACTATTGTTTCCGAAATAGTGTTTGATTAATTGTTTCTGGCCTATTAAGTTTATTCTATTACTAATTAGTATTGTCTTTAAAAGAGGTATTTACAGAATCATGAGTATTTTCGCTGTATCCATTAAATACTCGTTACCTTAGAGAATTGCTTATGCTTTATTAATTCTATACTCTGGCGTTTCTGATGTATCTGTTTCAATACCTTTGTCAGTTAGCCTTGTGTTTAATAATACCGATTCCATGGCGAGAGTTCCTTGCTTCCTCTCTGTACACAATAGCATCTTTACAATTCAGGTTGTGTGGGTTGGCGGTAATGGAAGCATTGGTTGTAAGAAGTGTCCGTCTTTTTCCGTGCTGGTTTTCACCTGCACACCACTCACCTCTCGCGGAATGAAGGGATGACCAATTAGAGTATCGTGAAAGGAGCGGGAGAAACTTCTGTGATTAGTGTAATTCTTTCTATTCGTTTATCTGTACTTGTTTGTTTGATTGCCTGTCTGTTTCCCTGTCTATCAGCTTTCTCTCTCTCTCTCTCTCTCTCTCTCTCTCTCTCTCTCTCTCTCTCTCTCTCTCTCTCTCTCTCTCTCTCTCTCTCTCTCTCTCTCTCTCTCTCTCTCTCTCTCTCTCTCTCTCTCTCTCTCTCTCTCCACCACAGGTGAACCCTACTGTGAAAAGCAATAAGCCATAATACTGCTTCTCACTCTCTCTCCCTTCTTCCTTTTACTCAAGAAAACAAAAACGAAAATTAAATAAGACTTCCAAAGTCAATTAATTTCTGAAAGTGTGTTCATGCTTCCTTTCCTGAAGGAGTGCGCGAAGGGGACTCGATTCCTGAGGGGACGCGTCTGTCAAGGAAACCAACCTAAACATTCACAATTTTTGCGCTCTTGTCTATTTCTTTCATAATTTTTCTAAATTGTTGTGCTCTAATGAGGTGAATGAAGCGACTAGCGAGTGAAAGAGTGAGTGAGTGTATCAGTGTGTACGTGTATGCGTGTTTCTATTATGTGACTCATTCCGGATTAACCTGTTTAATTGCAAGTGATTTCAAGAGTGTTTCGCACTTTGTATGTCAGCTTACACTCAGCAGCATTTCTCTACACACACTAGTAAACGCCTCCACCAGAGTGAGTTTTCCTACGCTATCAGCATGGACTAGTTTTCCTTTGTTTTTGAGGGATGTGTATTTTCTCTTGTGTGGCGTTCTTGTCTATAGCTCTCATTCCCTTCATACGTTGCCTTTTCCTCTCGAGTGATGTGTAATTCCCCTTACGTTGAATACCTAAGGGAAAGAGGGGAAGGTAAACTGTGGAAATTCGGATGTCATAATGGTCCTGTGCCCTGAATTAGAAGAGTCATAATGGTCCTGTGTCCTAAATTAGAGGATATTATCAAATCATAGCCCCAAATACCAGTGGCACGGATGAGTATTGAGGCCACGCGCAGCAATAGAGCATGTTCCCAACTTTACCTGATGTTAGCCAGTTTGTCTCATAACTCACGGTTAATTTTCTTTCGTCGAGGAGAAAAAGATAAACAAGCTGCATTGATATGAGCGTTTCAGATGTCTGTATCTTCACAAAGTATCATCATCCCTACTCTTATTTCAAATGTTCTTGTTTTCTAACTTTATAATTGTACTCTCGTTTATAAATTACCTACGTATAAGCTATTTGCTGTTGTTGTTTTGTTGTTATCATCATCATCATCATTATTATTATTATTATTATTATTATTATTATTATTATTATTATTATTATTATTAAGCACGTACTCACTGGGTCGTAGGTGATCGTGCTAATCACTACACCACAGAACCCTGTAAGTAACACTCTTCTTCTTTACACTTTCTACATCTGTTTGTCGAAGTTACGAGCCAGACCACCTTTACTGTCACGCTCGGGAACCCAACAACGCCACCTCCACCTTCGCCTGCAGATGTGTGGTTCTGTTGTTACAAGTATTATGAGAGGCAAAGGAGAAAAGTTATCAGTCTGTTCCTAGGGAATGTACATGTTTCACGTGAGTCATGTCTTTTAGCATTTCTTTCTTTCTTTTTTTGCTATATGACCAAAACACACACACACACACACACACACACACACACACACACACACACACACACACTCTCTCTCTCTCTCTCTCTCTCTCTCTCTCTCTCTCTCTCTCTCTCTCTCTCTCTCTCTCTCTCTCTCTCTCTCTCTCTCTCTCTCTCTCTCTCTCTCTCTCTCTCTCTCTCTCTCTCTCTCTCCACACACCCACTCCCTCACGACACAGGCATATCAGGCAGCATCCCTATTATTCTCCCAATCTCAACAATCTCCTGGTGAGGGAAATGATCAGTATTTTATGAAAACTTATACGCTCAATATCAGTGAATGAAGTCGAGTGGGAGAGGGAGGAGATGGAGATGGAAGATGAGAAAAATAGAAGAGGAAGAGGAGAAGGATAAGAGGAGGATAAGAGGAGAAGGAGGATGGGGGAAGGAGGAGGAGGAGGAGGAGGATTAGACAGGATTACACAGAAGGGATAGAAACCAGGAAAAAAAAATTGTATATAACGAGGGTATTTGAAACACTACATACTGTTATCACTGAACTACGTTTGCGAGGACAGGGCAAAATAGACCAAGGACAGGAGGAGGAGGAGGAGGAATATAAAGGAATACCAAGGAAAGCCAAACAGCAACAGACCTTTTGGTCCTTGCAAGGCTGTTTGGTAACTACTTCTAATTAGCTAATGGGAAGAGACAGAACAGCACAGCAGAAGGCTGAGGAGAAGGAGGAGAAGGAGGAGGAGATGGAGGAGGAGGAGGAGGAGGAGGAGGAGGAGGAGGAGGAGGGGAGAGGAAGAGGAGGAGGAGGAGGATTCCTATTACTTCAGTTTCATGTAGGCGTTTATCTGGTGAGAGAGAGAGAGAGAGAGAGAGAGAGAGAGAGAGAGAGAGAGAGAGAGAGAGAGAGAGAGAGAGAGAGAGAGAATTTTACCTATTTTTCCTTTTTTCCTTTTTCCTTTTCTGTTTTTCTGCCTGATATAGCTATAGAATTCCCTGGCAGAGAGAGAGAGAGAGAGAGAGAGAGAGAGAGAGAGAGAGAGAGAGAGAGAGAGAGAGAGAGAGAGAGAGAGAGAGAGAGAGAGAGAGTACCACCCCCACCACCACCCACAGACATCCATCACACAGACAGCCATATCTCTAAGCCATGCATCAGGAGCCTTCTCTTCACCGCTTCCCCTCACGCACAATAAAATGTACCTTTGACCTTCTCTTTGGGTTTCGTTTACCCTCGTCCCCCATGAATGACATTCCGTTTTCCTCCATTTTCTTTGGTATTCCATATAAATCCTGCAGAAAATTTCATTCCACGATCGACTGAAGGATGAATTATTTGTGTGTGTGTGTGTGTGTGTGTGTGTATGTGTATGTGTGTGTGTACGTGTGTCTGATTGATTCTTGTTATCTTGTTTTTCTTTTCTTTTTCATCTTTTTTTCTTTTAATGTTTCTCTTTTTCTGTTTTTGTTTTCCAGGTTTCGTAGGGTTGATGTTTGTCTTTGGTCTCTCTCTCTCTCTCTCTCTCTCTCTCTCTCTCTCTCTCTCTCTCTCTCTCTCTCTCCTCCTTCACTAATTTTTATCTTCTTTTTCCACCGTCATCCTCTTCCCTTATTTTTTTTATCTCTTCTCAGCTTTTACATGTCGGTTTTTTTTCCATTTCTTTCATCTTTTTTTCTCTTTTTTTCACCTTCCATCTCCTGTCTTTCCCGTCATCCTCTCATTTTTCTCTCTTAACCCTGTCCTTTTTCTTTGTGTTCTACGTTTATCACATTTTTGCCTTTCCTCAATCCTCCTCCTCCTCCTCCTCTTTACTTCTTTGTTCTGTATTTCCTCCCGTGTTTTTGTTTCCATCTCCTCTTCCTGTATCTCTCTCACAACGAATCCCATCTTCCCTCTCGTCACAGTAGAGAGGGAAGGAAAGATGAAGAGGGAGGAAGGGACAGGAATGGGAATGATAGGAATGCAATGGAATTCATGGCTTGTGCGTAGCCTTCGAAAAGAGAGAGAGAGAGAGAGAGAGAGAGAGAGAGAGAGAGAGAGAGAGAGAGAGAGAGAGAGAGAGAGAGAGGGGGGAAACGGAAATAGAATAATTACATAACAAGACGAATACATGATATCTATAAAATTACGTAACAAAGTCTTATACCACATACAAGAAGAGGAAAATATACAAATTTGTCCTACATCCCCCCCCAAAAAAAAAAAACAAAGTTACATGCATCCCTGATATTTTATTGCCCACTCCTGTATCGCCTTGTCACGTCTTTCTACACGCTTTCTCTTGTCTCTTGTCTTACCGCCTTCCTAACAACATCCTTCTCTAAACCTGTACCCTTTCCCTCCCTGTCCAACCCCATCCTGTACCGAGGAATTCCACCCCAACTAATTCTCTCCCTTCCCTCTGCGCCACCACACCCTTCTCTGCTTGTGACATCGCTTCTCAGTTCTGCCCCGCCCTGCACACCACCCAAGCCAGCACACGGCCAATCTCTGTTCCGTCATACCACTCCGTCCCTCTCCTGCCTTTCCGTCTAAACCATCTCCACTTACCTCGTTGTTGGCGTTTACAAGTGTAATACTCAGTCACATCTGTCTATCTGCTCTCTATTCACATGATACCTCAGAACGTTAGCAAGGGACTTCAGTTGCTAAAGAATAGTTTACCAATGTTTTTACCTCGATGTTGTATATTACTCGTATAATACTGATCCATATCTGTCTATCTGCTTTCTATTCATAAGATATCTCAGAATGCTTTTTAGAATCCGAATTCCGTCTTAGATTAAGGAAAACGAACTAGGTTTTTACGATTCGTGTTCATGTATGCAGATATTCTAGGAAGCGCTCCCAAGTTTTCCCCGCTGTTTTAGTCTACGGAGAATGGTTACCGCGTTTCATTATCTTATATAGATGGGGGAGCTATGCGCCTTCTGAGAATCTTCTTGGTATTTTTGCGTGTGTGGGATGTGGTGTGTGTCCCTCCTTCGTAAAGTATTCTCCTTCTTGCCTTTCTTCGTTGGTTGAGGAAAAATGTATGAAGGACAATAGACGTAAGAGAGAAGGCGAACAAAGGAAAAGAAAGAAGAGAGACATAAGATTAGTAAATAGACAAGAAAATTCGCGGAAATGAAAGAAAATGAGAGCGTTACAATAAGTCTGCAAAACAAGAACTTAAAAATGAAATGGCAGTTCCCGCAGCACCAGCACCAGCAGCAGCATAAAAAAATAACAATGACATTGGAAAATCCACAACTAGAAGAAGATAACGTCAACAAAAAGAAAGAATGATGGAAGAAAAACCAACCCACGAGCCAAAAAAAAAAAAAAAGTATCACTGCTAGGAAAAGACTGAATCACAATAACGAAGCATCAGCAAAGAGGCTTGAACAATGAGAGCTTCCTATTGGAAAAGGCAAGACGAAGACAGACGCTTATCCTTGTATTTCTGAGAATTTCCTTGTAGTACTTTTTACTTATATTTTTTCTCCTTCTTCAGTCTCGAGGCATATTTGAAAGTGTCTCTCGTTTTATTCTTTGGAGCAACAGAAGAAAGACAAAGGAAATCAGAGAGAGAGAGAGAGAGAGAGAGAGAGAGAGAGAGAGAGAGAGAGAGAGAGAGAGAGAGAGAGAGAGAGAGAGAGAGAGAGAGGTCAAAATGCGCTCCGGAAAAGAACATACCGTGGCATCGCAAAAGACATGAGCTCTCTTTGTTCCGGGAGTGCCTCGGTATTGCTGTCATAAAACAGTGCACAGGCAGACGCATGAACAGAGAGGCAGGTTGTTGTGGAGCTTATGACTGAAAGAATGGAGAAATTTTTAGGAGAGATTTTTAACCATTTCACATCTAGATATTAAAAAAAAATCATGGTAACTTAAGTTTGATGGAAAAATTAAACGAAGGGGAAGTGAGTACTACTATTTTCCTATTTTCCATTATTGCATTATGTATCTGATCGTTCAGAATAGTTAGAAGAGTCATTGAAAACGTAAATTTCGTGTTATTAAGACGTACATTTCAGAAATCATGGGAACTTAAATTAGATGGAAAATTTCAATGCAGGGAAAGTGGGAGCAAGAAGTTACTCTACGTACGTATTGTTCATGACCGTGTTACGCATCTATTTGTTTCAAATACCATGAAGAGTCACTACGTCCGTAAACTCGACGATATTAAAATACAAATTTCGCACAGTCTAGCAGCTGAAAGAAGGGCAGAAAGAAAAATGCTGGAAGTTTCTCGCCTTTAGTGAATAGCTTCTTTCTTTGACCTTCACAGAGGACCGCCCGTGGGGGTGAAAGTGACGCAGTTATGAAGGCGACGTGGGAGTGGGAACGCTATGGGTATGGTGGTGGTGGTGGTGGTGGGAGAGGCTATGTCGTTTTTAAAAATAATCATATTGGGTCAGCAGTAAACAAAGCAATGGTGCGACCCTGAACAATAAAAGAGAGCTGGCGTCAGAGAGAGAGAGAGAGAGAGAGAGAGAGAGAGAGAGAGAGAGAGAGAGAGAGAGAGAGAGAGAGAGAGAGAGAGAGAGAGAGAGAGAGAGAGAGAGAGAGAGAGAGAGAGAGAGAGAGAGAGAGAGAGAGAGAGAGAGAGAGAGAGAGAGAGAGAGACTATAGCCGTGGTGCATTAACTGGGTACAGAATTACAGGCAATCATGTTTAGTCTCGCCACGCGCAATATATGCATGAGTGGTTGTCACCGCTTTCAGGGAGTGGGCAAATTTATCACCGTTTGCAGCGCGAGCATTAACCTGGCGGGGCGCACGCTTGCCTCTCCTGCTATCGCTGTTTGCCTCTCTATTTGTATTTGTGTCTGTTTGTTTATTTATCTATATCTATCTGTCTCTATTTGTGTGTGTGTGTGTGTGTGTGTGTGTGTGTGTGTGTGTGTGTGTGTGTGTGTGTGTGTGTGTGTGTGTGTGTGTGTGTGTGTGTGTGTGTGTGTGTTTCTGCTCCCGTTTCTAGGTATCTGTTTTCTGTCTGTGTCTGTCTATGTCTTCCTGTCTACCTATCTGTCTTCCTGCCTGTCTGTTACTCTTTCTTTTTGCTTTCATTCTTCCTCTCTCTCTCTCTCTCTCTCTCTCTCTCTCTCTCTCTCTCTCTCTCTCTCTCTCTCTCTCTCTCTCTCTCTCTCTCTCTCTCTCTCTCTCTCTCTCTCTCTCTCTCTCTCTCTCTCTCTCTCTCTCTCTCCTAATGCTTTGACGTGCAAATTTCTTCTACCTTTCACCTTGTCTCTCTGAACCGTCACTGTCCGAGGCACCACCCAGTTTCCTCCCGCTGCCTCGCCTGTCTGGTTCCCGCTCACGCCCTGGTGCTCTGGCTCGTTACCTCGCCTCCCTCCGCTCATCTCCAGTGTGGCGTCAGGTTGCACTGTCTAAAGCCTTCCACGGTCTTCATATCCAGCGCGAAGCTTTACTTTTTACTGGTCCCGTTGAGATGGTTAGGGAAAAATAAGAAAAAAAGTAATTGGGGGAAGGAAGAGAAATATGGATTGCTGGGAGTAATAGAGGAAAGTGATAAGGAAAACACGAGAAAAGTGAAGATAGGATAAAGAAGATATGGGATAGAATTAGTCAGGGGAATAAATATACTTGTACATTACATTGTTCTTCGGCTCACTGCAGTCTCCTTCCCTCATTCACAACACACATATACGACAAGCCAAGAATACAAAAGCAAGCGACCTCGTTGTCTGGCTGAGCAGGAGAGCGTCTCTGCAGCAGCGCCGGATTAGCTCTATAAAAACAAGCTGGCAGAAAGAGGTTCCTTGTAAATTTCATTCCATATTCATCACGGAATCTCTGCCCGTATGACCATCTCACGCAAGACCGAAACTCCTTTATGCTTTCCCAAATGCGTCTCAGTGTTGGTGTGATTTTAAATAAAGGAAAGTTTGAGGCAACGAGAAGCAGCAATACGAAGCAGGCGGAAGTGTGCTATGCTAGGTACGTACTTAGAGTCATGGCCCCCATAAAGCAGTGTTATATAGCGAGGTTGTTAAGTTTGCAGGTCGTCCCGAGTGTTATGAGGCGCCTGAACCCTGAAATGCATGGAGTGAGGGGAACACAATCGTCTTATATACAGTTATTGTCATTTATTTTTGTCTTCCCGTGGTGGCATTTCGCTCTGAGGGTGTGTGTGTGTGTGTGTGTGTGTGTGTGTGTGTGTGTGTGTCCCAATAGTGTATACCTTCTTGTAGGCTTGTGTATCTGTTTGCCAAGTGTGGGGTCGTGTCTGTCTGCTTTTGTGTGTGATGGGAGCGACATGCCACCCTCTGTGTTACTGGCCGTGTTCAGTGTGTTCAGCTAAAAGTGGACGCTGTCAGGGAAGAGGAAAAGTGAGAGAGGTGAAGGACCTAGAGAGAGAGAGAGAGAGAGAGAGAGAGAGAGAGAGAGAGAGAGAGAGAGAGAGAGAGAGAGAGAGAGAGAGAGAGAGAGAGAGAGAGAGAGAGAGAGGAAGATCCAGCTCAGTTTTTACCCAGCTCTGATTGCGTGAAGGGGGAAGAACGGGCACGAACTCTGATGTGGGGTAGGGCAGTAATGTTTGCACGCACCTCCTACCCGTGCCTCCCATTCTTCCCTTCCCGCCCACTCCCGTCCCTCTCCTCCCGTCTGTCTCACTCCTCCCACCCCACAGTCTAGCTATTTCCGGGTTGGTCTCTCGTCCTGACAACAACATCCGCTTGTTTCCAACGTGAGCAGCGCGGTGTCTGGACCTCCGTGTTTCCATGCCGCTGTATACTTTTTCACTCCTCCCTCGTCCTCTTTGACCCGTGTGCGTTCACCCTCGCCTTTACCCTTCTCTCTCGCCCTCGCCCTTGCCTTACCCCTCGCCTCGCCCTCAGCCTCACTGCCCTACTTACCCCTCGCCTGCAGCTCAATAAACACTCCTCGCTCAGGGTAAAAGGCGAGCATGACTGGCTGGTGGTGGGTCGTTGTCTCGTCCTCCTCAGCGTGTTGGTGAGTGCGGCGCTGCGGAGAGTGAGTGACTGTGCCTCCCAGCCAGCCACAGGTCTCGGCAATTGCATTATGTTTGTGTTGTGTTTTCCTGCTTCCTTGCCTCGCTGTTCCGCGTCTACAAGCTTTAACTTTGCCTAAATTTAACTTTCCAGGGTGATATTTTCGTGTTCATAATCCAGTTTGGGGAATGTTAAGGGATTATGTGTTTTGTTTTGCATTTCTCGCTGTCCTCCGTTTAACGTAAATATATATTTCGTTTAACGTAAATATATATATATATATATATATATATATATATATATATATATATATATATATATATATATATATATATATATATATATATATATATATATATATATATGTGTGTGTGTGTGTGTGTGTGTGTGTGTGTGTGTGTGTGTGTGTGTGTGTGTGTGTGTGTGTGTGTGTGTGTGTGTGTGTGTGTGTGTGTGTGTGTGTGTGTGTGTGTGTGTGTGTGTGTGTGTGTGTGTGTGTGTGTGTGTGTGTGGAGTTTTATGTTGGAAATTTGTTTTACTGTGTTTTTTGCTCTTGTGAATTTTTAACGTGGAAGATTCATTTTACAGTTTTCTCTCCCATCCTTCTATATTTTAATTGCATAAACTTGCATATGTTTTTTTTATTTTTTTATTAATTTTCAAAACAATACAAATTCCGGAAAAGGGAAATAACTAACAGACCGGTCTCTCACTCGAGCGTCATCCGCGTCACTGCGATTCCAAGTGTGTGACGCAAGACGGACTCATCCAATCAAACAAACTTACAGCACTTCTTGCAGTTATTAACCCTTGGCTTTGGCCTTGACTGCGCCCCTATCATATACAGATGACAGAAATAAAGTGACCAAACTCAGCTGTACTGTATGACTTCCCTCACTCCCTGTCCAACCACCCACACGCTAACCAACACTATATCTTCTCACAAGCGATATATCTAGACCAGAAGCATTAGTCGAGTTTTCATAGGTGATTTTCTAATTGATAATGCAGAATTTTTGTTCAATCCTCGCTAGAATCATAAAAACATCCTTGAAAGCCCTCCGGTAACTATCACTACACCTTGTTAGTCCTTTTACTGGTTGTGATCTTCCCCTGCTAACTTTAAGAGCGCTGTCAAAAATTGGATGGCTAAGCAGAAAAAAAAGAGAGATAATAGATGGTTAACTTTATCTTTTCTACATTACAGCACTATTGAAGAAAGTGAAGTACAAGAAGAAGTGTCTAAAAAAGTAGATTATTAACAGGAAAAGTTGCCTAGCAGTAAAATAGTTAAATGAAGACGTGATGAGACGCTAAAAAAGTTCCATAATACTGCTTCAACTTTCCATCTGACACCGCATCACTGCCAGACTCATGAGCATGTTTCGTGGCAGCCGCTGTGTCGTGACCTGCCGGGTAACGAAGTGGCCTTGTTCCCAGACCGCCTCCTCCGTCTTTCCACCTGTCGCCTGTCTCCATTACTGCATTTTATCACCAGTTATTCGTGTCGTGTGTGGATGGCCAACACTGACGCGCGCTGCTACAGGAAGGGAGGATGTATATTGCGTTATAGAAAATGAGATATGGTGTGGGATAGTGTTTCTCTCTCTCTCTCTCTCTCTCTCTCTCTCTCTCTCTCTCTCTCTCTCTCTCTCTCTCTCTCTCTCTCTCTCTCTCTCTCTCTCTCCCCATTGCATAACTTTCCTCTGATCTTTGTTCCATTTTTCCCCATCATGGAATTCTGCCAACCAATTAATTCTGGCGCTTTCATCTATTATTTTTCCCCTTTCATATTTACACCTCCACTTTTGTGCCGTCGTCGCCTTTTTTATTTCCTCTTTTCTATCATTTCGCTAGTTATTGTCATTTTTTTTATAATTGTTTGTCCTTTAATGTTTCGTGTCACTGTCGTATTTTTTTCTATTTTCTTTTTTCTTGTAATTATATTCGTGATTACGGTTCCATAAGCGTCTTTTTTTTCTCTTTTTTTTCTTTAATTTCCTCCGCATCGAGTAATTTCCTTAAGGATGATTTCTTTTCTTATCGGCAGTCTTGTTTTCGTGCGTGTGTGATTTTTTTTTATTGTTGTTTTGTTTTATTTTTGTTTTTATGTCATTAATTGGCTACATTATTTCTTGACATCCTCATCTCTTTCATCCTTTTCCTTTTTTTTTTCACCTTTATTTCCACTTCTTCTTCCGCCTCCTCTTTCATCTCCACTTTCTTCTTCTGCTATTCCTTTTTATCCTCTTGCTCCTTCTCCTCCTCCTCCTCCTTCTCCTCCTCCTCCTCCTCCTCCTCCTCCTCCTCCTCCTCCTCCTCCTCCTCCTCCTCCTCCTCCTCCTCCTATCAACTGCCAGAAATGGAGACAATTGATAATATATTTTAGAAATTGTGTAAATTGGAACCCTCGAAGAAATTCTTTCCTTGCAAAGAATAATCGACATTTTGTACAGGGACAGTAAGGGCGAAATTAAGTGAACTCCTACAACAGTATAGATGTAACGCCTTGATCTCTTTTATTGCTGGTGGTGGTGATGGTGGTGGTGGCGGCGGCGGTGGTTGTGGTGGTGGTAGTGGTAGTACTCGTAGTAGTAGTAGTAGTAGTAGTAGTAGTAGTAGTAGTAGTAGTAGTAGTAGTAGTAGTAGTAGAAGTAGTAGTAGTAGTAGTAACAAGAAGTTGCAGTAGTAGTAGTAGTAGTAACTACTAGTTGTATTAGTAGTAATAGTAGTAGTTGTTGTAGTAGTAGTAGTAGAAGTTGTTGCAGTAGTAGTAGTAGAAGTTGTAGTAGTAGTAGTAGACTAGACGCTAGAGGGTGGCGTCGCCTGTTGAGCGGCGCACTCTGTGGCAGCGCCGCTAACGACCTATGCGGCGCCCTGGCAGCACTGGCGAGGAAGCTTGCCACCACAAATTGTCACCACGTCGAGGCTCTCACCGCATGCCGATTAATCCCGCTGGACAAAAAGCCGGGATGCAGACCAATTGGCATCGGCGAGGTGATAAGACGCATCGTGGGTAAATGCGTCATGACGGTGGTGAAGGACGACGTAAGGAGGGCAGCGGGGAACCTGCAAGTATGTGCAGGACAGCAGGCAGGAGGGGAAGCCGCCATCCACGCTATGAGGGAAATGTTCAGTGAAGACAATTGTGAAGCGGTGTTATTAGTGGACGCCAAAAACGCTTTCAACACTATTAACAGAAAAACAATGCTTCACAACATTCGAGTAAAATGTCCCTCTCTGGCACAATATGTAGAAAACACATATAGTGACCCTCGGATTTGTACATATGTAGTAATAGTGGTAATAGTGTTAAGGTGTTAAAGTCCATGGAAGGGACAACACAAGGTGACCCAGTGGCCATGGCGATGTACGCCCTCGGACTTTCAGTGCTGCAACAAGTTATCTCATATGAGAAAACGAGTGTGAAGCAAGTGGCGTACGCGGATGACCTGTCAGGGGCCGGCAAAATAACAGACTTGAAAAAATGGTGGGGCTTAGTGAACGACAATGGTCCCATCATAGGGTACACACCCAATGCCGCTAAGTCCGTCCTTATTGTAAAGCCTGAACACTATGACAGTGCAGTGGATAGCTTCAGTGGCAGTGGAGTTATAATAACAAAGGATGGACAACGGCATCTGGGTGCTGTCATCGGAACAGAGGAGTTCAAGAAGGAGTACATAGGAGAAAAGGTGAAGGAGTGGATACATGAGGTGGAAGTCCTGTCTGACATGGCCAGGACTGAGCCTCATGCAGCCTACTCTGCCTACACCCACGGCTTGCAGCATCGATGGAGATTCGCCATGCGCACCATCCCAGGCATCAGCCCTCTCCTTGCACCACTGGAGGTCTCGATAAGGAACACCTTCCTCCCAGCGTTACTGAGATACCACACCATCGGAGATGGGGAAAGGGCGCTGCTCGAACTTCCACCAAGACTGGGTGGGATGGGAATCACCTCCCCTGAGAAGTTGGCGACTGTGGAGAACCTCAACTCCCTCAAGCTCACCAGGTCCCTCACAGAGAAGATCATTGCTCAGGACGCACATGGTGAAATAGCCCAAAGTGCAGTCACTGAGCAAGGACGAATTATATCTAGAGATAGGCAACAACATCAACGAAACTGTCTCGAAGACCTGATAAACATCCTGCCTGCAACCACAGTGAGAAAATCCTCACTGCACAGGAAACGGGAGCCTCTAACTGGCTAACGTCACTGCCCATCAGAGCGAAGGGCTTCAGCCTCAACAAACAAGAATTTGTCGACGCCATTGCTCTTGAGGTACGGCTGGCCGATGGAAGGACTCCCCAATACTTGTGTGTGTGGCTCCCCCAATGACGTCAACCACACCATGACGTGCAAAAAGGGGGATTCGTATGTATCAGGCACGATGAGGTGAGAGATCTGACCGCCAGCATGCTCAGGGAGGTGTGCCACGATGTCTCCACTGAACCGACCCTCCTGCCGCTAGACGGCGAGCACCTGCGCTACAGAACAGCCAACACCACCAACGAGGCTCGAGTCGACGTCAGTGCACGAGGGTTCTGGACAAGGGGACAGAAAGCATTCATGGACATACGGATCTTTGACCCGATGGCCGCCTGTCACCACGAACTCTCCTGGAGGCCGCCCACCGCAAGAATGAGCAGGAGAAGATCCGAGCGTATGGGGAGAGAATCCAACACGTTGACCAGGGCAGCTTCACACCTCTGGTCTTCACCACATCTGGCGGGATGGGCTCCAAGGCTCAGTGCTTCTACTCAAGACTAGCCGACCTAATGGCAGAAAAGAAGCACCAGCCAAGGAGCCATGTCGTCGCATGGATGAGGTGCTGTCTCTCATTCTCTCCTCCTCAGATCTGCCCTCCTGTGTCTCAGGGGACAAGGCATTCCACTCCCATACCTGCAGACTTAGGAGGCCTCGACTGCGAGGCTACAGTGGTGGAGAGTGGCATAAGAGTAGATAGAGTAGAGGTAGAATGAATTTATAGTTAACAACTAATGTTTATATCATAGAGTATTAGATATGGTTGGATGCCACAGTCATTAGCGGGAGCTGGGGCTAATGACCTCCAAGTAATGGAGCCCCTAACTGACACATCAATAAACATGGGGTGGAGGTATTAGTAGTAGTAAAAAAAAAAAAAAAAAAAAAAAAAAAAAAAAAAGTAGTAGTAGTAGTAGTAGTAGTAGTAGTAGTAGTAGTAGTAGTAATAGTAGAAGAAAAGTAGTAGTAGTAGTAGTAGTACGAAGTAATAGTAGTAGTAGTAGTAGTACGAAGTAATAGTAGTAGAAGTCGTAGTAGTAGTAGTAGTAGTAGTAGTAGTAACAGCAATAGTAATATACTTACTATTGCTGCTCCTATTAACACCACTACTACTACTACTATTACTACTACTACTACTACTACTACTACTACTACTACTACTACTACTACTGCTACTACTACTATTACTATTACTACTATTATTACTGCTGCTACCACTACTACTACTACTACTACTACTACTACTACTACTACCACCACCACCACCACCATCACCACCATCAACACCACCACCACCACCACCACCATCATCACTGCGCACCATCACCACCATCAACACCACCACCACCACCACCACCACCATCACTGCGCACCATCACCACCATCAACACCACCACCACCACCACCAACACTGCGTCATCAAGAAGGGAGAAGGGGTATAAAAAGCTCCATTTCCCGGCCGTCCCTATTTCCACTCAGCGTGAAAGCCGTTAAGGTGCTTGCTTTAGGACTTGTTCTTCCCTCACCTTCCTGATAAGTGTCTCGTTTTATTGTTATTTGCTGCTAGCCATGAAAGGGAAAGTACATATAAATAACACACTAACAACAACAACAGCAATAACGAGAACAACATTAACAATAATAACAACAATAACAGCAACAACAATGGCAACAGCAGCAAGCAAAACCAGTAATAACTACAACTAGTATTAATGTTAGTGATAAAACAGCTATAACAACAACAACTATTATTTTCTTCTACTACTACTACTACTACTACTACTACTACAAAATCACTAGTAACAGTAGTAGTGGTTGTGGTAACAGTGTCTATATCTAAACATTGTTTGTAGAAAGTACGTAATGACGCTAAGAAACTAGAGAAGCAGAAACTTACCCAGACTGAGAAACAAAAACAGAACCAGTAGACAATGAGGAGGAGGAAGAAAAGGACAGAAGTAGGAGATGGAAAAAACAAAATAAAAGGAAAAAGATAAACACGTGGAGAAGGAGAAAACAAAAAAAAGAAATAGACAAAGGAAAAGGAGAAAGAAGCGGGGAAAAAAAAAAAAAAGAAGACTCGGAAGAAGGAGGATGAAGGGCACGACAAGGGCGATGATAAGGAAACCAGTCTACCTTTCCTGCGTCGTTACCTGAGAGTCATCACCTGTCCACCTGCCTCCCTCGCTTCCTGGCTTCAAGGGACAAAATCTGGGGCTCCTAACTTTTCCCTTTCTCGTTAGGTACTTTCTTTCCCGGAAGCCTCAGTCCTCTGCTACTCTCTCTCTCTCTCTCTCTCTCTCTCTCTCTCTCTCTCTCTCTCTCTCTCTCTCTCTCTCTCTCTCTCTCTCTCTCTCTCTCTCTCTCTCTCTCTCTCTCTCTCTCTTTTTTTTCCTACCTTGCCTTCATTTTAATTTTCTCTCCTCTCCTGCCTTTCTCCCTTCTTGCCATCCATTTGCTGCTTCCTATTTCCCTTTTCTCTCTTCTTTCTTTTCTCTTCCACGTCTCTCTTACCTGCCCTCCTTCCATTTGCTCCAACCCTTTCGTTTCTCTTCTTTTTTATATCTTTCCTTTTTTTCTTCCTTTCTCCATCCTTGCCTTCCACTCGCGTCTCCCCGCCTTCTTGTGCCCCTTTATTTTTTTCTTTTCTTCTCTCCCTCATCCACGTCTCCCTCCTTTCCCTCTCTCTATTCTCTTCTTCTTGCCTCGCTCTTTCTCTCTACCTTTCTCCCCCTTCCACATCTCTCTCTCTCTCTCTCTCCTTCCATGCCTCTCTTTCTTCTTCCTCTCTTCTTTCTTAAGCCCACAGCCTCACATTTGCTTCTTATTACCTCATCTTATTACCTCCACTAAAGAGAACCAAACTTTCCGAAGACTGGATATCACTTTTGCTCCCCCAAAAAGCTTAATGAACCTGTGTGAAAACAGGGCTTGATCCACGAGAAAGAGAAAAATAAAAATGTATCATTGAATCAGAATTAGGCACGATATGTAGTGGAGGGAAGGGAAGAAGGGTCTCTCTCTCTCTCTCTCTCTCTCTCTCTCTCTCTCTCTCTCTCTCTCTCTCTCTCTCTCTCTCTCTCTCTCTCTCTCTCTCTCTCTCTCTCTCTCTCTCTCTCTCTCTCTCTCTCTCTCTCTCCTATCACTTGTTCCTGAGATGAATTTTGGTTCGTGAGAGAAGAGTTAGAGCGAGGGAAAGAAAGGAGGGAGTGAGGAAAAACTATGGACCAGGTAAGGGAAAAAGTTGCAGGAGGGAAAGAGGGCGGAGGAGGGAAAATCAATGCTGAGAGAAAGAGAGAGAGAGAGAGAGAGAGAGAGAGAGAGAGAGAGAGAGAGAGAGAGAGAGAGAGAGAGGGAATCATTAAAGTGTTGACGCTGACTCAGTAGTAAAAATAATGATAAAAATAGGAATGAAAATATTGGATCATATCAATAATGGCAACTGCTGGTAATACTAGTATTAAAAATGATAGTTAGACTATCAATAGGAGCAATAATGACAACGACTATATTAATAACAATAATAATAATAATCATCATACACATGTCTTACCAGATGCCAAACAAGCCTTATCATATTCTCTCTCTCTCTCTCTCTCTCTCTCTCTCTCTCTCTCTCTCTCTCTCTCTCTCTCTCTCTCTCTCTCTCTCTCTCTCTCTCTCTCTCTCTCTCTCTCTCTCTCTCGATTAAATAATCCTATCATTATAAAAACATTTTCTTTTTATCAGTTTCTACACCTATTTCTTCTCCTCCTCCTCCTCCTCCTCCTCCTCCTCCTCCTCTTCCTCCTCCTCCTCCTCCTCTTCCTCCTCTTCTTCCTCTTCCTCCTCTTCTTCCTCCTCCTCCTCCTCTTCCTCCTCCTCCTCCTCCTCCTCCTCCTCCTCCTCCTCGTCCTCTTCTTTTTCCTCCTCGTCCTCTTCCTCTTCTTAAATTTTTTCTCCTGTTGTCTACGCCATTTTAATTAATATGTTTTCTTTCCCTCTTCCTTTATTTTCCTTCTCCTCCCCCTACCCTATCTCTCTCTCTCTCTCTCTCTCTCTCTCTCTCTCTCTCTCTCTCTCTCTCTCTCTCTCTCTCTCTCTCTCTCTCTCTCTCTCTCTCTCTGTATCTCATCATTAATTTCCTGATATTTTCAATTTACTCGCTAATTGTCTTTTTCTCTTTGAAGTTCCTCCCTCATAATTCAGGATGTTAATTTCTAGTTGGCATGACTCTCTCTCTCTCTCTCTCTCTCTCTCTCTCTCTCTCTCTCTCTCTCTCTCTCTCTCTCTCTCTCTCTCTCTCTCTCTCTCTCTCTCGTGACACAACCCATTTCTTTCTCCCACCCATGTTCGTCACTTGTTCCTTCCGTCCTTCCTTCCTCCTCCTCCTCCTCCTCCTCCTCCTCCTCCTCCTCCTCCTCCTCCTCCTCTTCCTCCTTCTCCTCCTCCTCTCAGCCTCCACATTTTTTATGGGTCCTTGGAGAAGGCTCGTGTCTCAGGATTATCTTGTTTTCTTTAGGGGATCTCTCTCTCTCTCTCTCTCTCTCTCTCTCTCTCTCTCTCTCTCTCTCTCTCTCTCTCTCTCTCTCTATCTATCTATCTATCTATCTATCTATCTATCTATCTATCTATCTATCTATCTATCTCGCTCAGTACATACATCTCAGTTCGCGTGTGAGAGGCACGTGGAAGGTCAGTATAGGTGTGAGAGAGCAGAGTGATGGAGGAGGAGATGCAAGGTTAGAAAAGTACATACCCCTCCTCCTCCACACGCCCCTCTTGCCCTGTCTGTTTTATCCACGCCCTCTCCTCGCGTGCTCAGTTTCTGTGACTTTTTATTTCAAACTTCGTTACATACACACGCTAAAGGAGGAGAGAGAGAGAGAGAGAGAGAGAGAGAGAGAGAGAGAGAGAGAGAGAGAGAGAGAGAGAGAGAGAGAGAGAGAGAGAGAGAGAGAGAGAGAGAGAGAGAGAGAGAGAGAGAGAGAGAGAGAGAGAGAGAGAGAGAAAACATACACCAACACTACCAAACAGATTAGACGTGTGTGTGTGTGTGTGTGTGTGTGTGTGTGTGTGTGTGTGTGTGTGTGTGTGTGTGTGTGTGTGTGTGTGTGTGTGTGTGTGTGTGTAGGATTGCTAAGCACGCCTGAGAGGAAAGGTGTTGTCTGGCAGGAGGTGATGATGAGAGGGAATAGTAGTAGGTATGAATATGAATGAGGAGGAGGAGGAGGAGGAGGTGGAGAAATGGGACAGAAAGAGTAAGAATAACATAGGGGAACAGGATGAGGATGATGATGATGATGAGGAGGAGGAGGAAGAAGAGAGAGTCAGAAGGAGGAGGAAGAGTAGTGTTGGGGAGGAACAATAGAATAATAGATAACAGAAAGCCTCTTAACTTATAACGAAGTTACTTGCCCGCGGCGACTCGTCCTTTCTTCGTTCCTCCGCTGCCTGAGTGAAAACAGGACAGAAACAGCGGGCCCATCCACCTGCCGTCCCGCCCCTGTCTCAGCTCCACCGCCCCTGTCTCAGCCCCACCGCCCCTGCCTCAGCCACACCGCCCCTATCTCAACCTAACCGCCCTTACCTCAGCCACACCGCTCCTGCCTCAGCCACGCCTCCCCTACCTCACCCCTGCTGGCACCAAAAAGCGACAGTACCACATCTGCGGAAAAGCAAATATGGGCATTATAGTAGGAAGCATTGCAGGGAATTAGCAGATAAATAGATGATTTTATTATCAAGGGAATGTTGAATAGCTCAGCTAATTAAACTGGCTAATTGATACACATGAATGTCTTTTATAACGAAACAGTAATAGCACAAAATATGCAATTAAAAAATATGTTGATGAATGTTTTTAATTGGATTATCATGCTAAATAACTTGATATATTTTTGCAAAGGAATATTTGAGCAACTAACGGAATTAATTGGCTCAATGATAAGGTTAATAGACGTGTTCACAAGTCAATGGTACAAAAAGTTAATAATTGATGGACCAGCAAAAAGAGAGGCGGTGATAAACAGAAGCAGCTGGTGACTATTGTTGATACTAGTGTTATGAGATCTTATTAATCCTGATCATATTCAGTGATTCACGTTGATCTGGTTAACAGTTGTTTAGTGCCACGTTCACTAACAATCGGGTAGCTGTTCGGACTGTAATACACGGGGTTACCATTTTCCATTCCGTCACCGCCATCGTGTTGCTGCTGCCAGGGAGTAGACCGTGTTCTCTTGTCACAATTGTCTTGTTTTCAAAGGAGATGATGAAACTCCTCGCGTGGGTAGATTGCCGCTGACCCTTTTTCTCTTCAGGTGGATGTAAACTTGTCGTGGAAAACAGGTCATATTTTTTTTTTTCTCGGAAAGTCCTGAAAACTGAAAACTATCTGAATCTTCTTTCTCAAAGTTGTGGGAGAACTCCGTCACAGGCACTGCTTGCTCTTTTTTTATTCCCTCTTCTTTTTGAGTAAGTACGTAAAGGGGGACTGGCCAGGGGCAACTAAACATTATAAATGAGGTTATGTAAAACTCCTATTTATTTTTTTGTTACAGTTGTATGGAGTCTTGTCACAGGTACCGTTATATTTTTTTTATTATCTTTAATGTATGAAAGAGACTGGAAAAGAATAACAAAACATTATATAAAAAAAGGGCCCCTGAAAACTTTCATTTTTCTTGTCAGAGTTGTGTGGGAAGCCTGTCATTGGCATTATTTCCTTTTCGAGTTCAAGAGTATATTTTCTAAAGTTGTCCATTGAGTATCGACGTGTGAGTATCGATGTGTAGCGAGTTCATCCTGATCCCAGACAGCAGTGGGCAGCGGCTTGGCGTTTCACTAAAATGTGCGTGAGTGTACTTTCGTAATAACTTAATATTGCCACTGGACTGAAACGTGACTTTAAACTTTGAAGATAACTTCATATTTTTATGTGTCAGGGAGACCAAATAAGGGTAAAAACTGGATGAAAAAGGGTTCTCACCATGCCGCTTCCAAAGATAATCAAAGAAGGAACCAAAAAAACATAGCCAATTTAGATTTTGATGTGTCTTGATGCTTTTTTCTTGAGATTCAAGTTGTAGGCAGGAGGAAATACTGAACAAGAACGGAATTTCAAAATTTACTAGAGAAAAGAATGGAAGAGTGAACAGTTAATTCTTTCATTAGGTAAAGGTCAAAGTAACCAGTTATTTTGGTAACACTAATATTCATAAGACTAATTTTTTGAAGGAGATTCGTAGAGTCGTTAGTTGCATTGTATTTCGACAGTCTGGTTTGCATGATACAGTAATGTTCGTTGTTTTGTTCATGGCATCAATATAGCCAACGTCCACTTTACCTATTTTAATTCTACTTCAGTGAGCTTATTGTTATCACCATATGTTACATCTGTACCTTTTATGTCCACTTACTTTTTATTGTGTGTGTAGCATCTTAGACTTATGAGCAGTGGTTTCCAACTTTGGTTGAAAACTCCGAAAACATTACGTAAGATCTTTGATGTACGCGACGGTCCCAAAATCCACGAGTTTTCAAGTATTAATGAAAACTTTATATATATATATATATATATATATATATATATATATATATATATATATATATATATATATATATATATATATATATATATATATATATATATATATATATATATATATATATATATATATATATATATATATATATATATATATATATAACGTATTACGGTTTCATTTGACGTAAAATCACTATGGTAGAGTTCCACTTTAATCCAGAGATGAGGCTAGGCATTCATTAATTGGGAAGAGAGAGAGAGAGAGAGAGAGAGAGAGAGAGAGAGAGAGAGAGAGAGAGAGAGAGAGAGAGAGAGAGAGAGGGTGAATCCTACAAAACTATTACATGGCTCCACAAAACAAAAGGCAATTAGTGGTGGCGAGCCCCGTGAAGCCACAGCACCAGACAACTGCAGCTGGTCGCTCCTGCACTCACAAGACCCAGACACCGGCCTTTTTCCCTAGTTGCTGTACATGACCTTAATTCCGTTCACCTGCTCATCCAGAACACTGCAGACTCGCTGACCTGAATGGAAAACCAGGAAACAGACAACAGCCTGCCTCTCCTCTTATCCTCTCCCTCTCACGCTGGTAAATCATAATAATGTTAATAAATGTAGCTTTCCCTTGGCTATGCATAATAATGATTCACAACACTAGCACGGCCCAGAACACAAACCTTTCTCTTGCTACAGACAAAGAAAACGTATGTAGATCTTCCCAGTGCGCTATACCTGGGTTAACACTAATGTTGCTAGAACCATTGTGGCTAATACTAATGTTAAGAGAGATAACTTTCCCTTCGCAAAGCATAATCTTAGTTTAAACGCTGCCACTGCTCAGAAAATATGAACTTTTCCTCACTGGACTTTAAGTAAACTTAGATCCCTCGTCAGCATTACGTTACTATACCTATTTTCTCATAATAGGGTAGATACTGTATCCCCAGCATTACCATTATCAAAATAACACACTTTTCTTTTAAATTTAATGGAAATCTGGCACGATTTTTTCCCCTGTTAAACTTAAAGGAACGTAGAAATCACAATGCTTTCCGTCTTAGACTCAAAGAAAACTTAGAAAACATAATAACCTGCTTTCTCTTCCTCTCATCCAAGACTACGTACGTATAATCACACTTCCCAGTATCGCCTTGATCAGATAATTGCAAACTTTCCCTCGTTAAACTCAAAGGAAAGGTGAAAAAAAGTGTAATAACCTGCTTTTCCTTCGTCTCATACTCTCTTCCTTGACTGCATCTCGCTTGGTAAAGACAGTCATTGCACTCAGATGAAAAGTTAGCATCTCTTTGTTCAGAAAGCGAGGGAGAGTCTGCTTGTATTTCACCGCAATTGTGTTAGGCGGGAGAGCAGCTGTCCCTGTAGCTTCTCATCCCGCCCTCTCCTTTCATGCACCGACCTCCAGCTTATCCCTCAAATTTCTACATAAGTTATCCTACGCATCTTTCTAACGCTAAATAATCTATAATGATGGTAATGATTTGTTTCCTGCATTTTTACACCCTTTTCGCGAATCTCATCACAACGTGACTTTCGTTTTGCTCGCTTTATCCCGTTCGTAACACTTCTCCGGCTGTTAATTAATGTGCATCCTCGTTTTCTTTGTCTCATTTCCTGTCCTGACGCACGTATCCGGGGCAACAGTTGTCCGCTCGCCTCCGTGTTTATTGTTAATGTAAAAGTTGTCACGCTGGGAAATATTTGTAGTCGCTTGTGTAAAATTATGAGGCAGCAGTAATTGTTGTTCTAGGGAATGATGTCAGGTTGTTTAGGAAGGAGTGAATCAGTGCGTAGGGAGTAAATATAGATTATGTAAGTGTGTGAAATATGAAATGTAAATATTAGGTACCTTTTTTTTCACTAGCAATGGGTAGCTGTAAGATAACTTTATAGAATTATGAGACAGCGGTAATTGTTGCTTTAGGAAATTATATAATCTTGTTTAGGAAAGAGTGAGTCAGTGGTTGGCAAGTAAATGTGTAGAATATGGAAGTGCGTATGAATATTATGTACTTTTCTCATTTACTATGTGTAAATGTGAGATCTTAATGTGTATGTATACCAGGTATCTTCTTTTTTTTTTTACTTTCAGTGTGTAGTTGTAAAATCACTGTGGTTTAGAATGAATATGATAGTGTGCTTCCTCACTCTCACTAATCTGCATCTCTTTACCTGCTTTTTCTGTGTCATCGTAACTTCTTTTTTTTTTTCACTTCCTATCAAGTACTTCATCTCTTCTCTTCTTTTTTTTTTATCATCGCCTTTCATTTTTTTTCCCTGGCCTCATTTTTTTTTTTACTCCACATCAAGTACTTTATGATCTCTTAACCTTACTTCATTCATCCTCATTTACCACTCTTTCCTCGGCCCCACTCTATTCTCCCATTACAATCTCATCAGTAGTTGTTTCTCCTATCATTCTTAAAAACACGAGATGCTTCCATTGCCAAGCAGTGTAACAAGATAATGAGTTACTCCCTACAAGGCACATCACAGGCCACAGAGACACACGCTGCGGCACCTGACACAACACTAGAAAACTTATAGTCAAACACACAGTAACCACTTGAATGGGCACCTGTACAACGCTTGGTCTTGCATATGGGAGATTTTAGTTTTGTGTGTACGAATGTGTATTGATCAAGAGCGACAAACGACCTGCATACGAACACTTTTACCTTCAAGAATGTTCTGTATCCTTATTGTTCCTCTTTCAGTGATGGCGAACGTTGCTGTTTTATGTTTCCAAAGTCTCCATCAGCAGCACTGTTCTGTGCGCCCCCCCCCCCCCTCCCGCCATTCCCTCCAAGTGTAAATTAATCTTCTTGGTTATATTTCTAGTTTCCACAACTATTAATGTTCTGTATCCTCACTATCTCGCAGTGATAATGAACTCTGCTGCTTGAATTTCTAAAGCTTCTTTCTTCCACTGCGTCCTTCCTATTTCCTCCCAACGAAAGGGAACGCTCTTGCTCCTAAAGCTTCCAGTCATCAATGCTCTGTGTCCTCGCCACCTTCAAATGACAATGAACGCTGCTGCTTGAATTTCTAAAGCTTCCGTCTTCCTGTGTGTCCTCTCTCTTCCCCTTCCGATGATGCTGCTGTTGCTTACATTTTCCCATCATCCTCTAGCTCCCTCTCCCTCGCACGCTGCTACCAGGTCGGGGATGTATGGCGATCAGGAGTGTTTGCTCGGCATCAATCCCGGCGCTCCGACCCTAACCTTGCAAATAGAACTTCCATTCACTGTGTAGACTCGCTGTTAGGCCTGAGGCTGCTGCGGGATGCTGCCTGAAATACTTAGGTATAACCCGAGCCACTCTCGTTTGTTTCACTCATATTCCCTCCACCTCCCATAACACTTCGCTTCTCATCTTGTACCTTGCAGCCCGTGTTATTATATTACCCTCCTCCTGAAGAACTTTCTCAGATAGGAAACTGTAGCTTCTATTCGAAAACTCTTAGAGATGATTGTTCCTCGTAAATTGTGAGTAGAAGAAGAATAGTTTACTTGATAATCTGGCCCTCAAGCTCTTCTCTTCCCCTGCCTCTCGTCCCTTCTCAAGACTACTTAAACATTATGGAGGCTTAGGCCCCTGGCTGCAGCAACGCGCCGCTCCAACGTTCACCTTAGTATGTGGAGTATCAGCGTGCCTCCATTATTGAATTACCGCCAGGGAAGAGAGGCTGCTGTAGTTGTCAGCACATTAACCTCACAAGAAGACTCGGGTTCAAGATACGTCATTCAAACTAAATATAATTTGAATCTCACCTCTAATCCTTTTAACTTAGTGCGCACCTCGTCCTTGGGGAATAACCGCAGCCTACAGACGTATGCCATGTATTACTAAAGCGTCCCTTGTAAGAGAATATAACACTTGAATCCCTCGACTCTCAATATAGTAACAAAGGTGGCTCTGATGTGAGGTTAGTTAAGAAATAGATGAGTCTCCTTTACTCTACTCTCTTGTGTCCTCCTCCTCCGACACTTTCTTAAACAAGACGCCTCTCACGTCACTACTGAAGACAACAGTATCATATGGTACGCCCAAAAGAGGCTTTTATACTTACTCTTACCTTGCGGGATTCCTTCTTAAATAATCCTGTTCTTGGCTTATTAGCGGAGACCACAGTATCATATAGTACATAAGAACATTATATCATAAGAAAATAAGGGAAGCTGCAAGAAGTCGTCAGGAATACACGTGGCAGTCAATATACGAAACATACTTACCTACCTTCACCTATCATACCCATCCATAAACCTGTCTAACCTTCTTTTGAGGCTCCATAATGACTCACTACTAACAACCTGATTATCGAATCAATTCCATTCATGTACAACTTTATTTGGGAACCAGTTCCTCTCTCTCTCTCTCTCTCTCTCTCTCTCTCTCTCTCTCTCTCTCTCTCTCTCTCTCTCTCTCTCTCTCTCTCTCTCTCTCTCTCTCTCTCTCTCTCTCTCTCTCTCTCTTTTCTTGAAACTCTTATTTCTTGTCCTATTCTGATTACTGGCCTTGTGGTGAATCTTGTTTATTTCATATACCACTTAAAGACCTCTGCTTAACCTACGCCTCTTCAGGGAATGTATATTTAAAAGCTTCAATCTCCTTTCGTAAGGAATACTCCTCATCCCCTGTATGTTTATAGTCATTCTCCTTTTGTGTCGATTATAATATCCCTATATCCTTCTTGTAATATAGGGACCAGCATAGATGAGGTTTGACTAGCGCTAAATATAACTTGGATATTATTTAGGGACTACTGCTTTTAACACGATTTACTTTGCTCCTGCCCTTCATGTATTGTTCTCTCTAACGAAGATCAATGGTAACTATAACTCGTATTTTTTTTTTTGTTGTTGTTGTCTTATCTTACCAGACCCTCGGCTTTTATTGTGTATATATTGTATGGGGTTTATTTTTACCTATGCTAAAAGGTACTATAAAAAAAAGGGCAACCAAAAATAATCTCCCCTTCAAGAATTTTACCGCCATCTGTCTCTTCCCGTCTCTGCTCGCCCGCACCTTCGCCTCACCACGCGTTTCTTGAGGCGTACAGCTCCTCGAGGCTTTTGGTTTCATAATGCAACACGTCAGGTTATAATTCCCATGATTTCAAATGGCGAGGTATTAAAGTGAGGCAGCGCGCTGATGGCTTAACGTGTGGATCCCTTTGACCTCCTTCTCCCAGGCGTGAAAGGGGGGGTGAGGCAGAGAGAGAGAGAGAGAGAGAGAGAGAGAGAGAGAGAGAGAGAGAGAGAGAGAGAGAGAGAGAGAGAGAATCTTAACCCTAGCCGCCTGTATACTTAACATTTATGTAAATACTTTCCGCCGCTGTGTGGGTTTTTTTTTTTTTCTTTTTTTAGTGGAGAAAGACGTCCCTTTAATTAAAGCTCCCTGTCTCTGAGTTACCGCGCCGCCGCTGGCTGTGTGCCGAACAAACTGACGGTGGTACGTGAAGAATCAATGGAAGGACATGACTATATGAGCTATCCACCAATCAATAGAGGTGCTTGGCGATAAGAAATATCCGCCAGTGCTTCCCCTTGATCTGTATGAGTCAACGAAATGATCTTCTATATAACTTATTTGCTGCCTGTGGTTAATTGACGAGTTTTTTATGGGATTATTGGCATGAGCAAGTTTGATTGATTTGAAGTCCCACTGAATGACTGGAAATCGCAGGTGAAAAGTAATTATGACTGTATAGTAGTGTATGTTTTATTTTATTTTATTTTATTTATTTATTTTTGTTTTACCTTATCGCTTCTTTCATTATTTTTTCATGACCATGTTTGCCTAGTGTGGGGATAGACAGAGAGATAGAAGTGTGGACAAGAAGGAGAAAGGGAGAAATGCGTAAAATATTAACATCAGTATGACAAAGTTTGGCTACCTGTGGCGAGCACACACACACACACACACACACACACACACACACACACACACACACACCATCACAAGCAACATTTGATTCCAATGAAAAATGTTCGACATCGACAGAAATTCTAATGAAACTTCCCACTTCCTCCCACCTCCCCATCCCTCTACTCCCCTTCATGCCTTCTCCCCCCCCGTCCCACTTCCTCTTCCCTCCATTCCCATTCTCTGCTTTCCATCCCTCCACTCCTCCATCCCTCCTCCCCTCCATGCCTTCTCCAGCCCTGTCCCACTTCCCCTTCCCTCCACTCCCAATCTCTATTTTCCATCCTTTCACTCCTCCATTCCTCCTAACTCCATCACCTCTCCCATCAGTGCAATTCGTGTTAACTTCCATTTTTGGGCGAGGCGAGGTATGGGGGCCACCTGGGTTTGTGTCGACCACCTGCTATTTTTGGAACAATCTGTGAAAGTTAAAGTGTAGGGATCAGCTGCTGTCCCCATCATTCTTGTGTGCCGGGCAATATATCCGTCTTGGTGAAAGGTGCTGGGGAGCGTAAAGGTTGAACTAGTGTTATTCAATGTCTTTTTTTTTTTATACCATTTGTCCCAGGCATTTGTCTCACTTCTCTCTAGGAGATCCGTCCTTGCCACACACCCAGAGACAAAAACGAAATAGATAAGCAGTTTATATCCGTCTTTGTGATAGGGAATATGTAGGTTTAGGTGGAAGGCGTTCTATTCAATCTGGGTTTTCTTGTACCACCTTTTCCAGGCATTTATCTCACTTCTGCCCAGCAAATCCTTCCTTGCCACATCCATAGACAAGGAGACGAGGTAAACACAGCTACTGCTCAGTCTATATTCGTCTTTGTGAAATGTAATCGGAAATCTCTGACTGAAACAATTCTATACAATCTGAGTTTTCCTGTACCACTTTTTCCCAGGCATTTGTTTCACTTCTGTCCAGCGTATGTCCCTGTCACACCCTCAGAGACAAGAAGACGAGATAAACACAGATACTGTTCTGTTTGCATATATCTTTGAAAGGTGCTAAGGAAATTCAGGTTGAAACAGTACTATTCAATCTGATTTTCACCTTTTTTTAGCTTTCCCCAGGTACTTGTTTAACTTTTGTCCAGCGTATCCATCCTTGCCACATTCAGAGACTAGAATACGAGATAAACACAATGTCCACTCACAGTTTATTTTCGTCTTTGTGAAAGCTATTAAAGAAACTCTGGCTGAAACGGCGCTGTTTAATCTGAGTTTTCCTACACTACTTTTCCCAGGCATCTGTCTCACTTTTGTCTAACGTAACCTTCCTTGCCACACTCAGAGACTAGAAGACGAGATAAACAGCGGCCGCTCACAGTTTATTTTCGTCTTTGTGGGGAAAGCAAGCTAAAGGTAGATTGATATTCAACCTGTTTTCCTGTACCGCTTCTCCCAGGCATCTGTCTCACTTCTCTCCAGCCTATCCATCCCTGCCACACAGCCGGAGGCAAAAAGGCAAGGCGAGCACGGCGGCCACTCACAATTCAGCGTGCATAGCCAACATCACTTATTTTTAGACTGGTTCGTTTCTGCGTCTTATCTCGACAACTTTCAGCATGATTCAGTGGCAGTCACTGGAAATTTTAAGAGTATTTTCGTTATCATGGTTATAGTTTAACAAGGACTCTACACTGGCAGTAGGAAAGCCACCCATGAAAACCAAAATAATCGCCTCTAAAACCCTTGCAAATAGTGCAATGAAAGGTCAAAAGCGTTTAAAAACACGAGCCAGAGACTTAGGCAAGAGATATTCTGACTTTCATCCAGTTTTGCCAGCCTCACAGGTGGCCAATTAGGACCGCCACGCCAGAACCAGAGGCTTAGGCACCTGCTGTTCCGTGTTACCTGAGGTCTTTACCACTAATCCACCCAGATCCTCATCGCCACTTTTCTCTTTTCTTCGTTAATTTTAATGCTTTATACACTATTGGTTCTATTAAACCCTTATTTCACATTCAGTTTTGTTTCTTTTTAAACGCTTATCTAGTAAAATCTAGTAAATCTAGTAAATGAAAGGAGCAAATTTAGCAAGAATGTGGTAGTTGCACATGTATTATATTGTTTGAAGAGGAAGCAGATGATAAGTCTCTTGTGTTCAGAAGCTGCCTTGTGTACACCAACTGGCCTTTTGCAGTCTTTTTATTTCTTAAGCTCTTATGCCAAATGTGGTTATGATCTTCCGTAACTCTGTATTTCATGCATCGCCCCCAGCACAGCCCTGACTTGGGTCCGTATTCTGACACGTTTCTGCGTCTTATCTCGACACCTTTAAGCAGGATTTAGTGGAAATTCTTAGTGTTTTCGTGATTGTAGCGTTATTTCAACATTGACCATTGGTAGTAAAAACACCAGTAAGAAGGTGAATAATATCTCTGCAGCCTTTGAAAGTAATCCTAATGGGAGAACAAAGCGCCTCATAATACACACTCCTGAACGATACAATGCTGGTTTATAGTCGAGTAACACACCGCACTCAATACCACTGTGTTTAACGTTTTCCCTTAAGCATAAGTCCTCTGATCTGTTGAGTCTCCTTGCAAACCCTGACAAGTGATAGACTGTAAAGAAAACAAAGGACTTGATAGTGAGGGAAATGTAACACACAGGGGAAGTAAATGTGGCCAGTTACTCGACTTCTGCTCGCCGTGACTGTACGTCAGATTTCCTTGCTTTCCTCCACACACTGGCGTTTGACACTAGTACTTGACCAAACATTCATTAGTGCTATAAGGTATACAAACACCAGGACCCTTATTATGAAACACTATTCTAATCTTAGATAATTCCTTTGGCTGTACGCTTCATGGATTGGTACCTTCAGTGGGCCATTTTTTCAGCTTTCTGTAGCTCTTGGCCAGAGCCCCTCTTACATGTACATGCGTATATAAAAAATTCAGAGGGAATAAATTAGTCAGGTTCTCATGAAAGTTTATTCCCACTGATGATGCAGAATCTTTGCTAAACAATCACCGGAAACAGGAAAACACCACTGAAAACATTAATAACTTCCACTTCCATTACAGTCTGATAAATTAATAGAAACAAGACAACAAAACCTTTAGGAACATGAACCCCAGCTAAAAAAAACACGCATTTTTGTATCATATAAATTTAGGTAGCGAGTTTCAGAGGGTTGTAGTATTATTATGTTATTTTAGGCAGCAGATAGTGTAGTGTTGGAACCCCAGGCTGCTCTCCATTTAAGTTACCATGTAGATTGCCAATACCAAGCTTACCCTTTGAGTCACAGGCATGGCAACAGCTCTCGTGGCGTGCTTGTTTCACTGGCAACAGTCTGCATCCTTGCCTCCGTGTGTGTGTGTGTGTGTGTGTGTGTGTGTGTGTGTGTGTGTGTGTGTGTAATTGAGAGTCAGAGAGAGAGAGAGAGAGAGAGAGAGAGAGAGAGAGAGAGAGAGAGAGAGAGAGAGAGAGAGAGAGAGAGAGAGAGAGAGAGAATACCATGCCTGCTCAAAATCAACATTCTGAATTATGAGGGAGAAATTTCAAAGAGAAAATACAATTAGCGAGTAAATTGAAAATATCAGGAAATTAGTGATGAGATACAGAGAGAGAGAGAGAGAGAGAGAGAGAGAGAGAGAGAGAGAGAGAGAGAGAGAGAGAGAGTTTGGATATGGAATGGAAAGCAAACATCAAAGATACAAACTGTTGAAATGAGCCAGTTAAGAAGTTCCTAAGGTGCAAGAGTGGCTGAGGAGGTGAAGGTTATGTACTGAAGGGCTGACTGAAGATAGTGATGAGTACAGAGTGCAGGGGCAGCGATAAATATGGAGAGGGAGTGGACGAGAAAGGCAGTGGAGATTTAACATAGGAACAGTGCACAATATGATCTTATCTCAATGCCAGCTTTCGATATTGGGCTTACTTCGTGTTGCCTGTAATTACCTTCAGTGGTCTTGTTATTGTTATTTTTATTTGTGTGAAGGTAGTTGAAGATATTAAAATATCAGTGAACGAGGAGGAGAAGAAAGAGAAAGGATAGATATATAGGGAAACACGGCATACAGAAATAACGAGAGGGGAAGGACAATAAACTTCCTCCCTTCCTTCCTTCTTCCCTTACTTCAAAGATTTTCCTCCCTTTTTCTCTGCCTCCACGTTTCCTTCCTTTTTCCCCTTTGCTTCACACTCGGCTTGCCTCCCTCCGGAACTCTGGATGAAGAGGAGAGAAGAGTTACCTCTCGTGCCCAACTCTTCCAGAAACTTTGGTAAATTGAAATGGAGAGAGAGATTGGGAATGAAGTATTGATGTCCAGTAGTGTGTGTGTGTGTGTGTGTGTGTGTGTGTGTGTGTGTGTGTGTGTGTGAGTGTGTTCACCACTTCCTCGTATTGCCAATAATGCCTGATGCGATCGCCGTTACTAGCAAGTCCTTTCAGCGTCACCAGTCACCACCACCACCACCACCACCACTATCCCATCAGCCGCCTCCCTCGCTGCAGTATATCAGAGTATAATATTATGATAATCGTTATGACTCGCCTGTGTGGCCTTAAGGTGCGGCAGCGGCCTCATTGGACTTAACTGTGGCCTTTGTTACGACTTTGTAATTTGGGCGCCTCATCAACATAACGTAAGGAGTCCCCAGAGAGAGAGAGAGAGAGAGAGAGAGAGAGAGAGAGAGAGAGGCGGAAGTAAATCAGTCCAGCAGTCACCTCACGCCCTCTCACTCTCTTCTGGACCGTACTACCTCGCCGCCTCACTCCCAACACAAAGACTTACAACGGAGGCACGTCTGTGGGTGAACAAATCTGGCTGGACACTCCCCGGTGAGCCGCTTCGTGTAACAAGTTTCGTTGTCTTTTAGCACCAACCGGGGATTCCCAATATTAGCTTGTCTATTACGCTGGCCATCCATCACCCTTGGCCCAGATCTTCCGCCGCGATCATCACTGCACCACCACCTCGCCGGCTGCTGGGACGGAGCAGAGGCGCCACCCCCATCACCATTCAGGAAACACCACGACCTCGGTTCCTGGAACAAAGTATTCAGAAACATTTTCCTCTTTCACCTTGACTATTTTCCAAGCCACAGAAATAACTAGCCGGGTTCTCAAGAGTGTTTCTTCTATTAATGATATAGAAATATCATTCGTCTGTCACTAAAGCCGTAAAAACACCCTTAATAATCTGTCATTTCAACTAGAGCCTTTTGAAAGTTGTGGAGGTGCACCGCTGAAGTGTTTCAGAGTGCGGAACAAAGCACCGTTATTCACACCGCCTCTCTTTCAGCGGAAGAGTAAAATGAACTGAAAAACAGACCAAGAGGGACATCAGGGAGTGCCGATACAAAGTTTATACTCCCGATCAACAACTGAATTGAACTGAACTGAACTGTGAGTGAAGGTAAATGTATTAGTCTGCTGACACTGAGTTCTGCCATGCCTACACCTCAGCATCTAAGGGAATGGTCAAGTCCACACGGATACTAAGTCCTAGTCAGAATGAGATCTGTGCATCCTTGTTGGGTAAAACTCGTCCGCGTTGGAATCAGAAACGCCAGTCTTCATATCCTTCACTTGTCTCCATGAAACGTGTGCATGAAATTTGATGACGTCTTTACTGCGTTGTTTGTCCGCGGCTGAATACGGTTTCTAGAATTTGTATTACTATGACTGGAGAAAGAACAGCAGTGCGCTAGGCGAGGGAAATATTTCAGTCGAATAGTCGTGTCAGCTTGTATTTTCTCAAATACAGTTAGTCTTGTCCTTCTGAATCTTCGTTCTCGTGTTTCTAAGCCAGGGACAGTGTGACGCAGATTCTTCACGCCTCACCAATAGTCATCCTTGTCCTTCAGAGTATTAGCTTTCGTTTTTGCAAAGAGTATGACTCAGTTCCCTCACGCCTTGCCATTAAAGCGCGTATGTTACAACAGGGTGTTTTGTATTCATGGCCGTAAACTGTAGGTCGAATCATAAAGCTTCAATTAAACTCAGGCGAGACATTAATTGCCAAAACCGGACATCTCCACGCATCTCACGTCCCCGCCGCTGGTCGTCCTCCGCGGCAGTTTGGCTGTCTAGTCGCGATCTCGGTGCGCCACCCGGAGATTTATGAGTGCGAGAAGAGTGTGACAGACGTGGCAGGGGATGCAGTTTCAGCAATTAGGAGCAGAAATGGCAGTATATTACAGTAGGAATTGCTGTACGAAAATCCCTGTTGTATAAAGTTATCGGTTAGCTGATCCTCCTGCTAGCCCAGACATCTTGCAGTGGTGGCAGCTCGTGTACGAGTATGTTTCATTAGTCACGTGTTTATGGTTTCTCATAACACATAAGAACGTGAGAACATATTAAAAACGTAAGGAAAGGTATAAGGGGAGTTTCAAGAAGCCAGTATGCCCACATGAAGCAGTCCATATGTTTCTTATTAATGATACGATATTATTAATCTTTTCATCATGATCGATTTATTTAATAATAATTGTTATCTATACATTATATCTGTTTGTCAAGTTCCTCCTCCATGCTAACCAACCACTATTACCAGCATTAAGTAAGTGCAGTCATCTTGTTAGAAAAATGTTCATATTGTCACATGACTGACAATACAACTTAAGTAGCATGCATTACGAGTTCATAGTAATGCATACGTACTTTCTTTGTAGAAATGCTGCATAGTACTAACATGCTGTCGTGTTTCACGGAATGGCTCTCACTATATAACTTACAGTACGATTCTGAGCCAATGTTCAGTAATAAGATACAAAACCATTACTAGACGTACAGAACTGCAAATGATTCAGTGTTCAGAGTACCGATAAAAAAGTCAAATGTACACCTACATAATGACTGAGACATGACTGAAATTTAAATTTTAATGGCTGGTAATGACGACGAGAGGGATACAGAAAAGCAAGAGAGGAAAGGTAGCCATTGTCCATAGAGGTAGAAAATCTTAAATCATACTGCGTCTGATCACATTATAATTGTGGTGAACTGAAAGATGTCAGGTGTAAGTGATTCGAAAAGCAAAGATGGAAAAAGAATAAATGAAGTCAGAAAGATGTGAGCTGGAAAATCTTGCAATCTTATTTGAATGAGAAAATGTGGGACAGCGAAGGTTCCCGGAACAAAGGGAAGCTGAATAAAAGATCAAAAGATAATGTAAAATGTGCTGATAGGGTTTGTCAGAAGGAATGAAGATTTTAATTTGAAGAGACAAGAAAACACTGAAAAGGATGAAACGTGCGGTGCACATGTTTCAAGAAAAGAAGAATATGCATATCAAGAAGCTGAATGTAAGCATCGGAGTAAGAGAAAATATGTGAACTGTTGCATAGAGAAAAGATCTAAAGAATATGATATACAGAGATCTAACAAGAATACCCAGATAGTGCGAAGGGACACGTTAGGGAGTGTCGGTAGTATAAAGGCTACAACAACAACAAAAAGAAAATAAAAGAAAGGAAAAGAGATAGAAGGAAACAAAATGCCCAGACAGTGAGAAGGAGCACGTGAGGGAGTGCCGTTTGAAAGGCTACACTCCCGGGGGAAGAAGAGAAAGAGGAGGAGGTATGGTGGGGAGGAGGAGGAAGAGGAGTAGGGATGCGGGTGGCAGAGTCAGTATTTAATATGAGGGGGAGGGGCGCGCTCCCCCCCTCTTCTTGCTTGCATTATTTCCTTTCTTTATTTTTTTTTCATCCCTTGCTTATTTTTGTATTCCATTTTGTTATATATATATATTTTTTAAAGAAGAAAATTAATGGTTGTCGAGTTTTCTGTCTATTTATTTATTCTTCTCCTTTCTCTTCTCTCTTCGTCTACCTCCTCCTCCTTTCCTTTCCTTTTCCTTCCTACATCTTCACACTATGAGAATATACACGAAAAATTATATACTGGTTATGATGTGTGTGTGTGTTGTAACGACCAGACTAGAGCGTCATTAGTGACTTAAGTGGCTGTTGATTAGTTACCGTGGTGTAGTGCTAGTGGACTGACATTAGTGGGGAGAAGGGTGAAGGGACCAGGAGTAATAGTAGGGAATTGGAGTGGGGAGTGGGGAGGCCAGAGATTATGTCACGATGTGGGTGGGGAGTGGGGAAGTGAGGAAATATATTAAGTAGGGAGTGGGAAAAGAAGAGTGAGGAAGCTAGGATATATCTGTTATTTGATATATTTTCTTATAACAAATCAACTTTGCTGGCAGACCGTGTGTGTATGTGTGTGTGTGTGTGTGTGTAGGGCGGGTTGAGGGACAGTGTTGTGAGAGCAGGTGACAGTGGCGGTGGTGGGAAGGGAAGAAGGATGGAGTGTTTTGGTCGACACTGGTCTGTCTTGCCACACACACTCTAGTTACCAGTGTTTGTATATTCCTGCAACTTCTTCCTGCATCGAACACTACCAAGGAGCACCAGAGAGGCACGACTACCTAAGGTCAGTGAGATGGTGCCAGCTTCGCCTCAATCAGCCTTACCTCCTTCACCATAACACTCATCTTCCCGCGGGCTGTAGTGTCTTTAAATTGTTATTTAAACTTTATTATTCGTTATTTGGGTATTTTTTGAGGTTATTTATTTATTTTTAGGTTTCTTTACGTCTGACTTTGGAAACAGCTGGAAATTTAGCGAAATATTAAAGGGTCGTCAATATGTAAACAACCAGCTGAGGTAGAGGCATT
This sequence comes from Scylla paramamosain, assembly GCF_035594125.1. NCBI lineage: Eukaryota > Metazoa > Arthropoda > Malacostraca > Decapoda > Portunidae > Scylla > Scylla paramamosain. The sequence continues at coordinate 15,674,951 of NC_087155.1, read as the reverse complement.
TCTGTTTATCTCTCACTTACCGTAAGCCAACCATGTCAAAATAGAGCCACATGTCTACTTGAGTGGGATGACAAGGATAGGGAGGTGGCAGGAAAGAGCAGGAGGGGTAGGATAAGAGGCGGGTAAAGTGATTTATCTTGAAGTAGTGGCACACACACACACACACACACACACACACACACACACACACACACACACACACACACCACCACCACCACCACCACCACCACCAACAACAACAACAACAACAACACACGGCCAAAATCAGTCGAGAAATAAATAGATAACTCCAAAATAATCCCAAATAATAAGTGAGAAGGAATAGCGGCCATCTTTGTTTTCAGCTGAGGTCCCCGAGCCGCCGTGATAGTTTGTCAGAGTCTGGCCAGATTCCAATATTTTTTTTTTATTTATTTTCTTAACTTCTATATATGTCTTAAGTAACTTTTTCATTTCTTTTTTTAATATCTAATGATCTTTTAAGTGTTTCCCATATGTGTGTTAGAGGAAATAGGTTGATTATAGGTTTGTGTCTAAATAAACGTTGTTTTTTTCGGCGATTTTTTAAATATCATACACTTTTTTTTTTTTATTTGATTGTTTAGTTAAGATTTTATTGCTTCCAAGAATTGCTTATGTTGTTTTAAGTATATTTTGTTCCTGTTCAGTTAAATATGTAGACTTTAAGAGAGATTTATAGGAATGTTTAAAAGTTGAAAAAGTGAGGTTCTGTATTATTATTTTTTCTTTGTTTCAGCTACCAGCTAACTTTTGATTATTTTTAAGAATAGCTCAGATTTTTTTTAAGTGTTTTACATTCTTGATAAATCAGGTTTGTGGAGTTTAGAATGTTTTTTTTTTTTATTGTGTTTATATTCCAATAATTTTTCAATTATTTATTTTTTTTATAATCTTTATTATTACTGAGGCTTGAAATATTTGTATATGCCCGGTATTAGTTAAAGTACATGGCCTTTCAGAATATATAAGGCATTCCGGCCTAGCTCCATTTTTGCGAGTGGTCAATTTCAAAATGAAATACGTTACCTACGTAAAACAGTTGTGAGCTGTGACGTCATCAGGAACACGGGACTCTCCCTGCTCCAGTCTCTGTTCGTCATTATTAGGGTAAATTCCATTATTTTTCAGGTGTTTTAATCTGTTCCTAAACTCAGGCGTGTAGATAGGAGTAGTAGGAGTAAGAAAAATAGGAGAAATAGAGGAGGAGGAGGGAGAAGAAAGAAGAAATGGAGGAAGAGTCGGCAAAACAGGAAAATGCCAAGAAGACAATATTTAGCTAGTTCTCCTTCCTGCTCTGTCTTTCTTTGTAATAATTGCCTTAGCTGAGAGTACTGTATTTTTATTATTATCATTATTAATATTATGTGTTTGGTTGTTTTAGTTGTGTTTGGGTGTGTTTAAGATGTTTTAAGTATGTTTTGGATGTGTTTTTGATATGATTTGGGGTGCTTTAAGTGTATTTTGGTGTATTTTCAGGGGTTTTTTTTAGATGCTATTGGGTTTGGAAGTGTATTCTAGCTGCTTTTTGGTGTATTTAGGAATATTTTATGTGTGTTTGGGGAATATTTGAGTGTGTTTTGAGACTTTTTGCTTGCGTTTTGCTGGTGTTAATTTTATTTTGGAGTGTTTTAAGGTATTTTTGTGTGTTCTGAAATTATTTGGGGTGTTTTTACTGTGTTTTGGGGGTGGTTTTGTATATGTTGGTGTGATTGGGGTTGCTTTGGCGTTTTGAGGGTGTTATAGGCATGTTGGCAATAATTATTGGGGGTGTCAAGGTAGAGGCAGGGTGCTTGAGGTATGATGAAAGATACTGTGATGTTTTGGGGAAGGGCTGCGATGCTAGAAGGTGTCAGGGATGTTATAACGTGCGTTGTGATACATGGAGCTTCTAGATACAAGTGTGGGGGGGACACTGGGGTCAGGAAGGGGGTACTGAGGTGTAGGAGTACGAGCAGTGGTGATACTGGAGGTAGCAGAGGTGGGGACGAATAGGGTAGGGGGATGTTAATAGAGAGGTACACAATAGATAGGCAAGCTTCATGTGCTGCGAGAAGTTTGGAAAAGAGTGGTTGTTCCGAGCATCATGTATGGTATGGATGTGATTGCATAGAATGAAAATTAACTAGAACAGTTAAAAGTAGTAAAGAATAGAGTAGCAAGAATGGCACTGAATACACCAAGTTATGCAGCGATAAAAACTTTGAGGGGAGACAAAGAATGGAGTACTTTAGAGAGAGAGATATGTAAAGGCAAACCTAGGGCTATATTAGATCAAGATCAAGATTCAGGAAGGCGTGAGTCTTGCGTAGTACTTCTGCAGTCAACATCGTGGAGAAAGAAGAAAAAATAGTGTCATTGTGGTGTTTTCGCTGCACAGAACAACAAGGAAACCACTATTTCACTACATGCAAGATAGGTAACAGCAAACCCAATAATTACAGTCCCACAAACAAGAGGTGAGCCACAAGTTGAAACACTGGCTGCTACACCAGACTTTCAGCTTAAGGAAATATAGCAGTTTGATTAATCATTATGTCATGATATTCATCCTTTAGATTTATTATATTGTAACTTTGTGGCTTGTCCTCCACAAGTATTCACACAAGCAGCTCTTACATGATTCACCTTCAGCAGAACACAAAACAGTGACAGCAGTACAACAATTCTGTGTCCCTGCCAGAGATGAACTATGATTGCTGCACAGGGAAAACTGGTCACTTGAATGATTAGATTTCTTTGCTATTCTACATAGAACACATGCTGCATGTGCAGTGGAGACTTTATCAATTAAACTATGTGAAGTGAGCAATTTTCAGCTCTAATTTGCCATAAGATATTGTAATCTGAACTTATTATAGTATATATATATATATATATATATATATATATATATATATATATATATATATATATATATATATATATATATACTGTAAGCTAATTTTCTTATATTGTTATTGTGATTACGATTATTATTATTATTACTTTTTTATTTATCATTTATTTATTTTATTGATTTAAGGCACTTCTTGTCCCCTTTTGTCTTGTTGGGATCTCTCTTTTGGCATCCCTATGTGTCTCAGTCATTCACAGTTTGCCTCTCTGGCCTGGCTGGTCATGGGTTCTGTGCTCTACACTCTGTATGCAGAGTATGTTGATATATTGAAGCCAGTCTGTGCAGTTTCTTTGACTTGCAAGAACAATCTAAATGAACTTGAATTTATCCTCTCTATACTCATCTAGTACTCTCAGAGCTTATTGAAACTTAATTGAACAACACAATTGAATCCTCCTTGGGATTCAATTGTGTTGTTGACAATGTCAAATTCAAAATTTTGATTCTGTCAAGAGGTATCGGCAAAATACTATAATTTATAAGGCAGAGCACGGGATGATGCCAATATCAATTTATTTCGTAATTATCAAGTTTTTAGTGTGAATGTCTGTTGATAGTGATTATAGGGGTTAAGGTTATTTGAGTTTAGATATGTAAGTTTTTGTGTCAGTCCATCTTTAGGAATGTTATTGAAATAGTGAGAAGTTGGTCTTACTGTAGGATAAAGGAGCTGCAAGAGGGAATGGCTGGCAGTCAGACCTTTAGTAGAAAACTTACACTAGTAGAATCTCTACATGTTATCAGACTGAGGTGATCACTAAAGCTTGAGTGAATTTTAGTTATGAAAATATGATTTGTTCAGTGACCTCTGACCTCCCAGCTCTAAAAAAATATCTGAAGCAAATAAGTCTATTTTGTTGGACTTATTTTATGACATAGATATTGCTTTTATTTTTTTATATTTGTCACCAATGAATGTTTTTTCTCACTGTTCTATCAGTACTGATTCTGAATTACTAAAGTAGCATAAGGAACTACATTCTTTATTTAATATGGACAAGTACTTCATCATTCTGACCTACTTCCAGGTCATAACACATCGTAGAACTCATCCCAGAGCCAGTCTAACACAAGGCACAAGAAAATTCTTGGAAGAAATAAACTGAACCTGTGAAGGCATCATCAGCACCAGCATCTCTTAGGGTGGCTCCAATGCACACATTGGGTTGGCAGTCAGTGAGTGTTGTCATCTCTTGTAATCACAGAATATCAATGTAGTTGATAAAAAGGAAGACATCAAACATACTTTCATAAGCACATTTGTGTATAGGGTGTAATGCGAGTTTCTGCAAATACTGAAAGAGGTGAAAGAACGTGTAATTCTAAGTAGAAAATGTTCTATACACATATGCATTTTAAGGCTTTGTTTACCCATCAGAGGAGTTGAAAATGTATGGGACTCATGGGTGTATGGGTGTGCTCTACATGTAGCCATGAGGTGATGGTTGCATTGTCACAGCCTCGGAGATGCCACTTGGTCAAATTACAAATGGTTTAATCTTGTTTTTTGCAAGCTGTGGAATATTACAGTATCTTATAACAAGACAGATGGTATGAAAAAGCATGTAACTTACCGATAAGCATTATACAACAACATTATTGTGCTGATTAAAAGTACTCCTGTAAAATGCTACATGGCATCATCGAAACAAGGGAGGAGGCAGGAGTGACTCCGAGCGACCTTGAAAACTGCAGAGTGATGGTGCCACATAGGATTTTACGGGAGTATTTTTAATCCATGCAATAATGTTGTTGTGTAATATTTTTCAATATCATTTGTCTTGTTATATGATACTGTAATATTCCATAGCATGCAAAAAATAAGATTAAACCATTCGTAATTTGAGCAAGTGCCAACTCTGAGGCTGTGACAATGCAGCTGTCTGTCCGTCACCTCATAGCTATATGCAGAACACACCCGTGAGTCCCATATGTTTTCAACTCCTCTGATGGGTAAGCAAAGCCTTAAAATGCATATGTGTATAGAACATTTTCTAGTTAGAATTACACGTTCCTTCACTTCTTTCAGTACTTGCAAAAACTCACATTGCACCCTGTATAGTTGAACTTACTTTTAATGTGATAATTTTCCCTTGCAAGGCCATTGTGTTAGAAGGACTTTAGGAGCTCCTTATTTCCTTTTGCATTCCTAACCCAAAGCTTATTATTGGTGAAGTTTTGGCTCCAAAAAATGCAATGTAGTTGCTCATTTACTTTAATGGCCTTCCTTATCACTGTCTTTTCTCCATCTTCAGGCCTATTATAATGTTCAGCTTCTCATCCAAGGTGAAGTGGCTGGGTACTGGAACCAGGGTTACAGCATAGTAGTTAGGGATCTACATATGTGCTCTATGTGGCTGTGCTGCATAATGTAACACTGACCATACAAAGGAAAAAAAAAAAGAACAACTTGTATAGCGTTATGCATAAGGCTGAGGCAAGAGTGCACACCAGGTTGGTTGTTAGTATTTACTCATTTGTGACATTTTAGTCCTTAAGTCAGGTTATTTGAAATGATGACTTGATACACTTAATTCAGCAAAAAGAGTCACTCTGTTTGAATGGGTGACCCATGAGTCTTACTCACGGGTGAGCTGCCAAGAGGTGGTGGCAGGCAGATGCGTGTTTTGAATTTGAAAAGGTTGTGTAAGATGTTCCCTGAATTTTTAGGTTGTGTTATGTGAAAATAATGTTACAGAAATTCATGTTATACAAAAATTGGCTATCAGCTTAAAAGGAAAATTATTGTATGGTACAGAGGAACCACAGCTGTCTGGCATCCATGGAGGCTGTTCATTCCATTTGATTGAATTTTCTGGTTACTTGGATGTTGATATGTAAATACCATGGTTTGGACTGCCCTGCATCTGGTAAGCATTATGGTACACACTGTTCCCTTTTTTAACATTTTAGGGGCATCATTTTGACCAACAATGTATTCTAGTCATCACTCAGATTGAATATGGAGAGGAGGTGGTAGGGCATATTGACTAATGGATGCCAGATTGTAAATATACAAAATTGATGGCATCTGTGTGAATTTTAATGTGTAGTGTTTTCTCCACAATACCATGAGCTCCTTGAGCAGTGAGTCAGCATCTTTTGTTTTTAGTAAGAAAGCTGTTACACAGATGTAATTTTGGGTGTCTGCTGCTGTGCACATGAGTTATATGTTAGTCAGTTGATTGATGATCTACCTGGCAACATTTGATAGCCAGTGTATATATGTGATGCTATAGATGATCTTCCTGGCAACAGTGGATAAACAGTGTATATATGTGCTGCTATAGATTGCAAATGCTAGGCATGATGCTACGTTCCATCATTCTTTCTGTTCAAAGTACTTTTCTGTCTGAAAACATTGTTGTTTGAGTATTTCTCAGCTGACAGAGCAGTCACTGTAAACATGGAATTTTGTCATCTTGACAGTGATGAATAACTTTTTTTTTCATCACAAAGTAAAGATATAATTGACTGTTAGAATGGTAAGCTCATATCTTGTCAAACTTTTTTGCTTTCTTTAATAATTCTAAATGATGTGATATCCAATGATGTGTTATTTTTGTTTTGATAGAAAAGTAGATTTTGCTTTCATGAGATATATTTCTGAAGTGCCACAAAACTAATGAACATCAACCATTGCAGGACCAGTGAAGTGTCAATTGAGCTGAGTCAGCACCATCCACCTGGCTGAGGCTCACCATGGATCATCCCCAGAGAGATGTGTCCAGGGAGCAGCAACAGAATGACCAGCCAGAAGGGAGTCTCTCCACCCCCTACACAGATGAAACTGATGCAAAACCCAGCACAGTAGAGGGACAGCATCAGCATCCTTCATACTTAGAGCAAGAGGAAACAGATCTGAAACAAACACAACTTGTGCAGGATTTGCCAGCACAGAAAAATGAAGTGATGCCAACACAGCAAAGTCAAGAAATACAAAAGCAAGAAGACCACAGAAAAATTGCACATCAAAGCCAAGAGCTGGCAGCACATGATAACCAAGAGCAGCAGATCTCCATTGCAGGCCAGGCCGATCAGTCACTCTCATCCTCAGAGCAACACCAAATGAAACAATTCACTCAGAACCAGAAGCAACCCCAGAGGCTCCAACCCTCAGACAAAGACCAGCAGCAGCGGCAGCAAGAACAGCAGATCAAGAAGCTGAAGAAAAAGCTGGTTGGAGAGAACCAGGAGCGCATCAATTTCCTGGTCCAGGCGTCCCAAGCCATGGGCCTCACAGCCGACTCATCTGGTGGAGTCACAGGTCAGCGGGCACTGGCAGCTCAAGTGGGCAGCCTGGCCAGTGCTGTGGGGCGCCGCTGTGTGCTGCGCCTTGCCCCGTCTCTGAAGCGCTGCCTGTGCAAAGGCTGTGGCACAGCCTTGGTGTACGGCCTCAATGCCCGAGTGAGACACCGGTCCCGGCGCCAGAAGCATCTGGTGGTGACCTGCCTCACGTGTCACACCATCAAGCGCTTCATCAATGACCCGAAGCACCGGCTGTGGTTTGAGCAGGAAGAAGCATTGACGTGAAGCAGTGGACCAGGGAACAAACTCTTTCCCACCATGAACACTCAGGTAAGAGGAGTAGGATACCTCAATGTTTATGAGATGGGCATCTTGTCTCTCCCTTGTCTGTCTGAGTTAACTAGTGTTCTTCTTAAGAACCAAATGATAGATGATAAAAGTGAGAGGGGATGTCATAATGATTACAAGCTTACGCCCCAGAACAAATGAGAGATGTAGAGTGCTTCAGTTAGGTATATATCTAAGAGAGGGATGAAGTGAGGAGGGGGTTAAGTATGCAACATCCCATTCGTAAAAATATACCTGAGGCAAGGCATATAAATACATACATTGACATTCACAACCTTTCCTGTACATCTTAACTTCTACTAGTCTAATTGATAGCAGTGCATATTTGATTTTGCCTGTTAAGTTTTGTCTTGCATTACCTGTGTGTATTGCAGTAATGAAGCATGTTACGTTAACTTAGTTGTATTGAAAGGTGTGAAATTTCTTAAAATTTTTGTTGATAGACTGGCAAATTAACAACTTGTCATGCTTTATTTTTACAGATACACAGCATACATCTTCTTATACTGTACATTTATCCCTCAAATATATTATAATTTCAGCTCTTTTTACCTGCTGTGTTCCTCTGTTTATGATGAGTTTCATAATCTCTTAGAGTATAATAGTGTGCATCTCACTGGGATGATCTTAAAATTTGCCTTTCCTTTCAGCCATATGGAAGCTGCGGATGCCAAGCCATTTCATGTGTAAGGTATGTACTATTCATTGTTATCTGTACCAAGGGTGAGACTAAATGGTTTGTATAGCTGTTGGTTAAAAGAAGGGTAATTCATCTTGCATATGTTGAGTTGGTATATTAGCTAACATTTTTCGAATTTTGGTTAGGAAAGGATGTATTGATTTTTAATTCTGTGCTATGGAGGAAATTTAGCCTCATTTCCTTTCACTATACGGGTACTACTCTAGATCCTAATGCGCCAATACTTTACCTTTCACCTTGTCTTTCTGTTCAAATACATTAACTAAAGAAAAGCTGTAGAGAGCACAAAGAAGGATTAAAAGAACACTGTTTAACATTGTTGTTTTGTTTGATCTTTGTTTAATGGCACTTGTGAATGTCCAGAACATGATTTTGAAGTGTAAACAATAGTTGGCGGTGGATTCCTTTCCCCTTTCTTGCACTCCTGTTCTGCTCTGCTTCCTAAATTCCCTTGCTGTCATGCTTGCCTCCCATAAGATAAGAATGCAAGCTATCTCAATTTCTTTCCTTACATGTATTTATAGTCATCATAAAGCATGCATTATGAAACAAGGGGCTCAATAATGATGAACACAGAGATGAGGGATATGAACACACTTGGACCTTGCATACATGAGCATTTTCAGCTGCGTGTTTCTGCTGTGCTGTAGCAAAGTCACTGGCAGTATAAGGAGGTGGCCACATGCTGCTGTGTGTTTGCTCTGCCATGCGGTGAAGAATGCTAAGTGTATGCAGGATAATAAATTGGTTGAAAATTGTCTGTGTTTGCAGGGCCTTAGAGTGAGATGTCATTCTGTTGTTGTGTGATGGACATAAACCCAAAACTATGCATATTATAATTAACAATAAAAAAACATGGCTGTGAACAAAAGTTTTTAGTGCTGAGTGCCACAGAGTTGAGAGCATGCCGCTGATTGAGGTGTGTATAGGTGTACATGATCCACATTCACACATTATGACAAATTCTTTATACTGCTTCTTTTTGGTGTACTTATTTTGAAACAACCAGCTCTGTTGTTTACTATGAGAACTTTACTCCCTGTCTCCATATCCTGACTGCACTATCTATGCTCTCACCACATAAAATCTTTTTATGTGTTCCCCCTCCTCTTGTCTTGTATTTTTGTCCTTTTTTTTACTGTCAAAATCATGGTCCTTCTGCAGAAAAGTTATGTAGTAAATGGTCTTGAATGGGTCCTTATTGGTGCTGTGCATAGTTTTAGTAATAGAATCTCCTCTGCATTGTATAGGAGTAATGTATTGTTTTTCTTCCCTCATCTTAGCTGATGTAGGGGAGTGCTGAGTCAAACACTAATCAACAACAACAAAAGGGATTCAACAGCCAAGACCAACACCAATACCAGATAGTTTTGGCAGAATCATCATTGCAGGTGTTGTCTGAATCCTGGTTATTGTGATTGTGGTTGAGAGAAACTGTCAAAGGGAAGCTATTTTAATGAAGAAAACATTCCCTCTATAATATCAACTTAAGAATGAGATTTTGAATGTGTCAAACAAGAAGATGATTTTCATGAAAGCTGTAAAGACTTTAGTGTTCTAAAGTTTTGAGTCCAGTGATTAAGGAGGAAGTGAAGAAAGATGCCTTGTGGATGATTCAGTATTTATTTGTTTTGAAGCAACTCTTAGAGAAATTCCTTCTAGAAGCAAAGCAGCAGTCTTGGTCTGTGTAGAAAATACTGTTGTTGAGTGCTTGGAGTGGTGGTCTGATGAGCAGTGAGCGTGTGTGAGTGTGTGTAGACAAGTGGCTTGCACAGGTAGCTCAAGAAAGAGTCTATCCAAAGATTTGTCAGAAGTCAGTACTGTCCATGTGACAGTGTGTTGAAGGCCATGTGCCATGCTAGCCACAGGAACCCATCCAGTTAACTGGGTGGTGAGAGAAGTTTAGTCACATCTTCAGGGTAGAAACATTGTCCTATGAATTGGCACACATACGTGTCTTGTTGGCTGTGATAGTACATTGTATCAGGCTTCTGGTGCTGACATAAACTTGTGTTTCATAGATTTTTTTGTATTACTTATGCACCCTTTTTGTAATATAAGAATATACATAATAGTAATGTTAAACTTTGCTATCAGTTTTCATCAGTTGTTAGACCTCTTTTCCACAATAATGTCTCTCACTTGGCTCATGAAGTCAAAATTTTTCCATTGTCTCAGCAGTTAGGGTTGCATCATTAGAGTGGAATGTGTAGGTTGACTAGTACAGTAAGAGAACAAACATTAAAGAAAGTGAGGTTTTATCTGTAATTGTGACTATACTGAAATCACTTGCATTTTATGAAGGTACTTGAGGCACATAAGGAGACATTAGAAATGAGTTGCCTTGAGGGCTGATGGATGTGAGGCAAATGGTTGTGATTATCAGCAATTTGGAAATATGAAGGAAATGAGGATTGAATATGGAATCCAAAGACCAAGATTAAATATAACAACATGATTATGCTGTGTCATGTAATTTGCATAAAACTGGTGTATGATAGACCTACAATAGAAAGATACTTTGAGGTGCTGTAATGATTTTGTTATGTTAAAGGTTTAAAAATCTCATCCAGCCTTTGGGTAAGATCATCAGTCTTGTGTTCTCTTGGATTTAGGAACATTATGTAAATGGGAACTGGCCATGATTATGGTGCTCTTATCATAAACAGTAGACCTAGCAGTTATTTTGGTAGAAAATTTACCCCTCCATGAGAAAATAGGAACTTTCTCATTAAATTATAGTGCTAGAAAATAGGATGCTAGTATCTTGAGGAAAGGGATCTGGGAGTCGAGAGTGATGTGAACTTTCACTTAGCTTCAATAAAGAAAGCATTGGTTGCCTTACCCATGACCCACTGAGGTGCCCAGGGTATGATGTTAGCCTTCAGCTATGATATTTTAGTATGGAGTACAAATAGCCTTATTGCATTTATTCTTCTCAATAATATTTGACACTCATGTTTGATGATTTTCTTGCCAACACTGTATCTTGTCCCTTGGGATCTTATCCTGTCTTCTCAGTATTCCTTTCCTCTTTGCTTCTGGGAAGTTTTTATTCCCAAGTTTTCTTCCTTATTCTTCACTCCTTTAACAGTCACAGAGATATTAAACATCAACCTCATTACACTCCTTTCAGTACATTTCAGCCTCCTATATATCATCTATTTTGATGGGACAAGTTTCTTAACTATAAAGTATTGCATTTCTTGCACCATTATATATGCTCCATCTCCTTTACTCATGGATATTCTATTCTTTGGGGAATGAATACCCTGAATTTCTACACACACACACACACACACACACACACACACACAAGTGGCTTCTGTCAGGACAGATTCATCATAGAGAAGGTTTGACTCAGCGATCGAGAATCCTTACCTGTTGAACAGTGAGGTTAAAAAAATATGTATAGTAATGCTGCAAGGGAAGATTATATATATATATATATATATATATATATATATATATATATATATATATATATATATATATATATATATATATATATATATATATATATATATATATATGAGGGACACTGGCCAAGGGCAACAAAAATCCAATAAAAAAAATGCCCACTGAAATGCCAGTCCCATAAAAGGGTGAAAGCAGTAGTCAAAAATTGATGGATAAGTGTCTTGAAACCTCCCTCTTGAAGGAATTTAAATCATAGGAAAGTGGAAATACAGAAGCAGGTAGGGAGTTCCAGAGTTTACCAGAGAAAGGGATGAATGATTTAGATTGAGATTGAGATTAGGCAAAATAACTGATAGAGGCGATTTGTATCTGTATATATATTATGTATTATATATAAACGTTTGGACCTGCTGACTTTGCCGCTTCACTTGTTCCATTGTTGTTCGATGTAAGGATCATTATGGTACCTGCAGAAAGAAATCTTTATTCTAGAATTTGATGGCCGTGCATAGTTTGAAGGGAAGGAAGGTATATGTTGCCTGGGTCCGGAAAAAATTTTTCCGGTAGACCTGATCGGCGCTTGCTTAGAGAAAAACATTAGTCACCCCTGCAGCAGGTGGCGGTGCTCTCTGGATGCAGAGTAGAAGCACGGAGGTAAGCCACGGTTGTGTTGAAACTCGCACATTATAACCAACATTGTCATGCATAAAAAAATATCATTATATACTATAACTGTAAGGAATGAAGTATGGTGGCTTCTGTCATCACTTGTACTATTATATTAGGTATTAAATCCGTATAGCACTTTCTTAGTTCCACCTCAGTCAGTACAACCACGCCTCCATTCCAGCTTCATCTGCAACATACAGTGTTGAGTTTCGGGAAGTGATCCTAGGATTCAAAGGCACATTAAGGAAACTTAAGTCTTTTGCTGAACTCTATGAAGCTTGCTACGAGTGAACGACTCCCACATGAAACAAGAGTCGTGAAGCAGTGTTATCTCGCCTCATCACCACAACTACCACCGCCACCACCACAGTATTTGAAAACTCCCACGTAAAGGAGTGTTTTCTAGCCTCCTCACCACAGTATATGAAGACAGTTATGATTCACAAAATATTCATGTGACTGGTGGGCATTAAATTATTGTTTTGATTCGCCAATCCGTCACAACTTGGCTACAATATTTTTTTCAGGATTGTCAGTATCGTGCTAATGATTGTCAAGATTGACTGATTGATTGACTGACTGACTGACTGACGGAACTGAAGACGCCGCACAAACGAGGTTACATTGCGACAAAATGAAGAACCAAATTATTTTAGTTATGGTATTGGGTTTACTCATTATATGGCAGAAAACGCTGTATTTTATACTTGAAAATATATGTACGTACATTCAACTGGAGAGAGAGAGAGAGAGAGAGAGAGAGAGAGAGAGAGAGAGAGAGAGAGAGAGAGAGAGAGAGGTACCTTCCATTGATATGTCCCTTGCGTATAATCACACACGCGACTAACATTACTTAACTCAGTGTAGTTGTGTAAGTCAGCCCTCCTTGCCTCAGGCCCATATAATAAAACGCTCTGCTCTCTCACCAGGACTATTTTCAAAGCCCACGGAAATGATCAGCCGAGTTCTCAACAGTGTTTCTCATGTTGATTATATAGAAATCTTGTTGATCTATCACTAGAACCGTGAAAATAGCATTAAAAAACAATAAAACTTGAAGTAGAGCCCTTTTTTTCCATGTAGTGGAGATGCATGGTCCTCAGTATCCGCGTTATCAGAACCGGGAAGAAAACCTTAACGCACGAGACCAAAGATCTCGTTAACAGTTTGAAGTGAAAGTGTTTGAATATGGTAAGCCTTGAAAGGAACGCCTACAACAGTAATAGCGTGCCATAATTGTTGGCCTATGATTAATAGTAGCAGCGGAAAGTATTATGTGAAGTGATATATGGCTTTCTCTTAAGGGAGTGGCACCTTATTGGGTTTTCTTCCTTTTTGTTTCCGTAGGTCAGTGTCCCTCGTACAGAGAGAGAGAGAGAGAGAGAGAGAGAGAGAGAGAGAGACCCTTTACACTTCTACAGACATGGTGGAAATGTTTCAGTACTGTGCACAAGGGACATCTCAGTGGGCGGTGTGTGGAGGGTGGCGGAGATCAGTGTCAGGCGTCAGTGGCAGTTCTTAGGTCCCATATCTTGAGACACTTTCGCCACACCTCCACTACTTTCAAAAGGCTGTAGTTGAAATTATACGTGTTTTTTAAGAGTTTTCTGTGGTTCTAGTGACAGAATAACAACATTCTTTCATTATTAACAGGAGAAGCACTCTTGAGAACCCAACTAATCATCTCTGACCTTTGAAAATAGTCTTGGTGAGAGAACAAAGCGTTTCAGAGTAAGGGTTGTGTCCTGGGTATGAAGGGGAGGTCTAGGGAGCACGATGACTCTGGGCGTGCTTATAGTGGCTCGCCCTCTTCAACGACCAGCAGAGTGTGAGAGTTGGTGGGGCAAGGGAGATAAATCCAGTTCAGTGCAGTTGGCGTTAATGGCAATGCGTTTTCTTTTTATTTGTGATTGTTTATTTGAAGTGACTTGTTTAGGATCCGAAGCTTCGTAGGCTAGGAGTGAAGGAGACGCGAGAGGAGGTTTTAGAGAGAGAGAGAGAGAGAGAGAGAATACAAGATCCCTTAGCACCAGTAAATTAGGATAGGTATTAATAACAATGAAAACAAATCTACGTGAATTCAGAAAATTAAGAAAGGGGGTGGGAAAGGAATACCGAAGAAACTAATCATTCCTGTAACGAGACAAGCTTGAGTCTTGCTGCAGTTACTTTTCAGTCCCAGCTCTCCAAAAGGAAGATAGAAGGCTGGGAGATGGACGCGCTGCTCACTGTAAGAGTCATGGAGACCAGCATTTTCTTACCACTCCAAAGGACAGATAAATAAATATTCAGTGAAATTCGGACAGGAGGGCGGCATTCAACAGGCGACACCGGCACCGTTGCGTCACCGCGGCCAGGCGTACGATGCAAGTCACACACGGCAGTCAAGTCTTCGCCAGCTAGTTCGGCGGAACACAATGCTAAGAAAAAGAAAGAAAAATCGAATGAATGTTACCCACTCAGCAAGACCCCGTCGTGCCATCCCTCACCAGGACGAGTGGTTATTGTCACCAGGCCCGCCTGGTGCGTGGCTCGCGGCCCATGAATCTTGTTTCGATCAATGGCGCCAGGTAGGCCTCGCTGGGGACGGACGGCCAAGGTGCGCCTCGCCCTCGCTAGCACTGTAAAATGAGGACTTCTGACTAGAGGAAACGGAAGAACAGTATGAAATTGTAACAGAATGCCATATCAAAAGTTTTCTGTGAACGGGAATTGCTCTTACAACCGGAAAGTGCATATTGTATTTCCACAAGATATAATTAGGAAGCAAATATGGTTATAACTACCCGGGGTGACCTCGCCTTCATGGTGTAGTAATTATTCCCTCAAGCTGCCTTTACAAGGACGTCAATTTTCTTCGTCACGTTCAAGGAGGTGAAGTTATTAATCGTCTTGAATTATCTTCGGCAAGACACCGTGTAGCAGCTAGTAAACACACCGCGTCCGTAGCGACGAAGAGCTACGGATGCGAGGCAGTTATGGATGCAGTTTGTTGGGATATAATTGCTGAGCTAAGCGCCTCGAAACAAACAATGATGCGTGGCTCTGTTCAGTTTGATAATCATCACTGATCTATTTACATGATTGGACTAAGTAACAAATCTTAGAAGGTATGGGACTACACGTTTGTAAAAGAATTAGTCACAGATAATTAGTATTTTGATTACTTAAAGATCTTTATCATATGATATATATTCCATGAATAAATTTTATGGAAGGATTCTGATCGCATTCTGTGAACACGTGATCACTTTCCACGCAAGAAAATCTTGTCCGATGATGAATTGGGAAAGGAGAGACGCTCCGTGTAATAATTGCTCACGGGGACAGACCGCAGAGCAGAGGTAGAGAATGGGGCTGGCACCGATCTCACAGCTCATCCGACCAGTCCTCGTCTGTTACGGGCTGGTTATTAGACAAATGCATAAGAAGAGTAGACGGGAAAGCTGAATGTTAAAATTTAAGGGGTGACTGAAAGGTGTTTTCACATTACATACTTGAAACCTGATTAGACGGAGATGAGTGACACAGCTAAACATCTTGTGTAGCTTTGACGATTGATTTCGTTCATTTTCCGAAAACCTTGGATGAAATGTGGTATCGGTAAGAAAAGCCAGTAAGAGAAAACAGTGATACATTGGCTGCGTGTTGATAACAGCCACTCATCTGGCAGTGATGTGTAGGCCGCTGGCGTTAACTGCTTCACCACACTCGATAAAAGCTCGTTCCAGCACCCTTTAAATATGACTCCAGCAGCCCTGAAGTGTATCTCACAAGAAAGAAAAAAAAAAAAAAAAATAGGAGCACGACGATGACGCCTTGTGAGTCCCAACATGAGTGCCAGTGCCTGACGCTGCTCTGATAGGATTGCATTGACCATTAACCGAAGCCCGGACGTGATGCCTGCTCGTGAGTGATGGCCCGGAAAGGCCTTGCACCAGGTGGGCAGCTACACTCACTGTGGATGTAGGAGAGGCAGTGAGTTCTCAGATACGTTCATCAGTATTGTGTGTATGTGTGTGTGTGTGTGTGAGTGTGTGGTGTTCGTCGTAAGGATCACATGCAAGACTTGTGATCTTCAGCTAATATTTTTCTGAGTATGTTTTGAGCTCATAGAGTCCGATCTGTGTGTGTGTCCTTGAGTACTCATCCCTCTCACGCCGCCAGGTGCAGGTAACAACATCGCTTGGCTCTCCGACTCGCGGCTTCAAGAGCCGCACCGACGCACCGTCTGAGTCCAGACAAGAAGCGTCTGCTTATTCTTATAAAATACACTACAGGCGCCCAGCAGTTCTACCACTCGATGTTCTATGTTTATATAATTTGTTTTTTCACCATGAAAATACACTCTAAATAATATCTATCTATACGAGAGTGGATATAAATTCGTTTGGTGTACGATATGTTGGGCCGAAGACGGTTCGAGTTGGGAGCCTGAGCCTGGAGCCTGGAGGCAAACCCAGTTGGTCACGAAGTTTTGTGGGTGTAGTGTGTTGGTTGCGTGATGCCTCGTACCTGTTGAGCCGCGTGGTTAGTTTGTAGTTGCTTTTGTTGTGCTATGTGGCCGAGAACTTAGATCCGCACGTGTTGTTTTCCGTTTTTACGAATATTTGAGAGGCTGGCGCCGCGCACGTGACTCGGCTGAGAACTTAACGAGGTAAGTAGGCGCCTTAACGTGTACTGCTTGTTTGACTAATCATATTCCAGCCACTGCGACTCGACACAAGGAGGAAACAGTTGCCGTGGTGTAGGTGACTGTTCGAAAGCTGGGGAAGGTGAAGGTAATGGTGGGGGCGAGAAATAAATGTTAAAAGTGGGATTTGTGGTGGTGGCAGTAATGCCAACTAGTAGTGATGGCAGAATAGGTGATGGTGGTGGTGATAATGAGGCAGTTGGCGGTCATGGCGGCGCTGTGGGGTGGAAAGCAGTGGTGATGAGAGGTAATACGCAGATAAGTAAAGGTGGTGGTGACAGTAAGGCAGTTGGTGATAACGGCGGTCTTGTAGGCAGTGGATGATCGTAATGGTGGTTGTATCAGAGGTGGTTGGGCGGTGCGGGCAGGAGTAGTGATGGTCGCGGCGTGAGGGCGTTGGTGATGACGATGGAGGCGACATTTAGGGTTTCTTTAGTTTCTCGATATAGTGCAAACGTAAAGACTAACGATTGCAGGACCTTTGTCTTACTAAAAGCCGCGCCTAGACGATCGAGCTGTGCCCTCGAGCACAAGCGGGTAGTTTACCCGTTGACAGGCTCCCCGCTCGTGGTAAAGTGCCTGTGTTATTAAGTTGTGTGAAATTACCAGATAGTACCCGCGCCCGGACGACCTGGCTGTTGACCGGTTATGACTGGGCCATATCAACACCGTGTGGACAACGCTACAGTTGTGCCCGTCGACTTAGCCCGGTTACAGGCAGTGCCCGTCAAGCTGTGCTGGATCGTGTGGACGCGCTTTTACGTATTGGTAGAAGACAAGAATGATGATAGACGTATAGTAACAGTCAGTTTACTGCAAAGTACTGAATTTTAATTGCATCAGCGTACACATTATTATGGTTGTGGGGATACAGTTTTTCACTTTAAAGTGGTGATACAGACTGTAGTGTTGCATCCATTAGATATTCTGAAGACAAGAAGTAGAGGGCCGTACGTACAATATCACTGGTAAGCGAAAGAAAACCTTGAGTGTTAGAGTTGAGAACAAAGCCACGTCGGCTATTTTATTTATTATAAATAATGGAAGCATAAAGATTCATAAGAGAAACCAGTAAATTAGTTGAACTCGAAAATAATCCCGTTGAAATAATCAAAGCACATAACTCTTAAATGAAGCAGGTAAATTTGTACTGCGTCCCTTGATCTCACCAGCACCGGAAACAGCGTGGCCATGGCAGTGAGACAGATGGGCACGGCAGCACCATTAAGCACCAGGAGGGATGCTTTCATAACCTAGCGGAGTCTCGCTGACACACAACGAAAAGTGAATGGCTCGAAAAAAAAAAAAAAGCACAACAGTGGTAGTGGGCGCTGCCAATTAAGCTGCAATACTTCACTAATCTGAGTAACTTGACTGCAGGTGATTATCTATGAGATCCTCTATTAAGTGTTAGCGGATCCATTATTAGCATTTATCATGATCCCTGTTTATTTAAATGCCAGTGAAACAAATGCTCGTCGTGTTTCCTGGTGCTGTCAATGAATGCGTTGTCTGTAATATAGTTGGTATTAGTTACAGGGAATAATAAACGGTAAATATTCTACAGCACTCGTAAAAAACAGAATCAGTATGCACTTTCCTTCCTTTTCGTGCTACTTTCATCGCATTTTGCCTTGGCTTTCAGTCTGAAGGTTATTAATTAACCAGTTTACTTTTGTAGTCCTGCGCCGAAAATATGTACGCGAGAGCAGGGCCCAATTTTGTTCTTACTTGGAGAATCCGTGACTGAAAGCGGTGTGAGATGAGTGTAGAGGTGATGAGAATGTGAATCAATGCTAGTGTCTGTGTGTGTGTGTGTGTGTGTGTGTGTGTGTGTGTGTGGTGGAGATAATGATGCGAGAGTGTGTGGTGGAGGTGATGGGAGTGTGTGGTGGTGATGTGGTGTCAAGTGATGGCCAGTGTGAGGTGGAGGTGATGTGGAGGTGATACGGGCCTGGTGGTGCGCGGAATAAAACACATTTCCACCATATTTTTTAATAACCCGTGCTGTCGATAAGATGGTGCAGGCCGCCACGAATATTTCCTCGTCTGTCAGCGTCCAAGGTTAAAATTTTTCATCCAGCGTTATTCATCAATTTCATTAAGTTATTTTTTTTCGCCCTTCATGAGTTTTATCAACATAGATCATTTCCCTGCGCCTCTTCCATATCCAACATTTTTTATATTCATTTTCATTAAGTTTCAGATTACCTTCCTAATATAAACCTTACCATCCAGCTTTGGTGCCAGAGTCAATTGCTGGCTTTATTCATGAAACCCGCAGAACTTAGTTAAATTTAATAGATATTTCTCGTGATTTTCCTGTATATCCACTCTTACCTCTTATCGTCATGCTCAAAGTAATTTCAGGCAGTTAAATGATGATGTAATGGTAAACATGTCTTGAGTTTTCGACCCCCGCCGGGTATTGCGTGCATTAGTTTTCCTATCGAGTGACAACTGCTAGAGCCTCATATCACTGGCCCCGGGGATGGATGGAGGCGGGGAGAGTGAGGGGAAAGGGAATAGAGGGGCAGGTGTGTGTGTGTGTGTGTGTGGGTCGATGAGTAAGTACACGAAGGAAGGAAGGTAGGAAGGATAGCTGGCAGGCCGAGGTTGATTCAAAACTTTTCCTAACCTCATGACGCAGCAGATCAGTGGAGTGTTTGTCTTGAGGTGCTCCCCAGCCCTGGCCTTCTTTTGCGTGTTAGATAGGATTAAAGAACTAGGATAGCAGGACTGTTAACTATCCAACAGCAGGAAGGTAGGAAGGGTAGCTGGCAAGGCAGGTTTGTGTAACTTTTCTTAACGTCCTCGTGACGAAAATCAGTGGGGTGTTTACGTCTTGAGTTGCTGCCTACCCCTGACCTCCTTTGCATGTGAGGAAGCAAGAATTAGAGTGCAGGCAGGATTCTTGTTTATCTAACTACAACAAGGAAGGAAGGAAGGGAAGATAGCAGGGCTTGATTCAGAACTTAACTTTACCGTGGCGCAGATCAGTGTGGTGTTTGTCTCGAGGTGCTGTCCAACCTTGACCTCTTGTGTGTGGGAATTAGGGCGCTGGCAGGATTCTTGATTATCCAGCTACAGGAGCCAAGGGAGAGAAGCTGGTAAGGCAATGTTGATTCCGAACTTTTAACTTCACCAAGCGCAGCATATCCAATGGGGTGTTTATTTCGAGGTGCTCACCAGCCCTGACCTACTTCTGCGTGCAGGGAATGAAAGAACGAGGATGCTGGCGTGATTCCTGACAGTCTTGCAGTTCTGCGTGTGATTATAAGAAATGTAAGGTAGTAGGAGCAGGCTGAGTTTAGATTGTAACGAGTGTGGAGTCGTGCTGCAGAGAATTTGACGGATGCTTCCAGTTGGATTTCCATTGCTTTAAGTGATTTAAGGAGGTTAGGTTCTGATTATATAACCTGCACGAAATGATAATTATTTCATTGAGTGTTCTTCATTGTATAGCGGTTTCACGTCGGGTCTGTTTAGTTGCGTACGTAATTATTGGCGTGCGTGTTGTTACTACTTTTACTACGACTACAGTTACTACTACAGACGCTATATAACCACTAATATTTGACAGGCACGAAATATATTAAATCAGTCCTCTTTTAGGCTCTTCATATAACGAAAAGGTGCGTTCTGTCACAGGAGTTCGTTGCCCTCAACCCTGCCAGCGTCTGTCCACTAACCATTTTTGTTGACAGTTGACACACGGTAGCATGATTTTCGTTCATACCGTCGAAATTCAGATCATAGTTGGGACTTACGAACTTGTTCTTTGCAGCTGGATCCGGACTGACCTGAGGAGGAGGAAAGCCTGCAGGTCATTCAGCTCAGTTCAATACACTACTCTGGTTACTCCTTGGCTACTAATGCGTCTGGCGAGGCTTGCACAGAGGTCCGAGACTTCCGTGCCATTCCATCTGACGTCGCGAAGAGCAGAGTGAAGGAGTCTTGGGCCACATTATATATCCTTTCATTATGTGCTCGAGATTCCCTTTGTTCACTGGGCTTTGAGTAGTCTGCAGTAATAATTCTCTCTATTTTGAACTACGAAATCGAACATCCCTATTTCAAAGAAGTCTCTTTGTTCCTGAGCCCAGTAGCCTCTGGTACCAATATCCTGACAATCTACCTGGCATCAATCCTACAGTACGGGCCTCATAAGCCTATTCACGCCGTGCGGCAGCCTGTCAGGAGGTGAATAGGTATGGGCTCTGTATGGGCATCAAGGAAATGTGATTAATTCAACTTCTCTAGAATAGCTTTCAGCTTATGCCGTTTTGTTCTCGAGTCGAAATAAACCTAGCGCGGCCCTAGCTAAGCCGTGGCAGTACTAGCGTGCATCACAAACACTGCCTGTCTGGGTGTTTGCCTTTGTATTTCCCGGAAAGATTTTTTTCATAATTACTTTCCCATGTTCAGAGTTTTGGTTTTATCTACGTGTGTGTGTGTGTGTGTGTGTGTGTGTGTGTGTGTGTGTGTGTGTGTGTGTACTCGTATTCGTAAACATAGGTAACAAAAACTCATGCACACACAGTCAGTAACTTAGAGAAAAAAATAATTGCATTTACACTAATTAGCTCTACGGAATTTTACCTACACACTAATTTGTATTTCAGTTAAATGTAGGCAGTATCACACATTGTTCTCTCTTTATTGTGGCTCATGATTCTAGAGCGAAGGGAAAGAGTGACGTGTTTAAGGGACGAGTACGCACGAGGCTGGCAGAAGAAACAAAGGAGAGAGAGAGAGACAGAACTGATGCACTGCGCAGCCTCGCCTTGTTACCTCTCGTGATTTCCTCTTCAACAATAATTAAAAATGCATACGAGGGCAGTGCGAGTTGTAGGGAGAAGACTGAGCGCAAATGTTTCTCTCTCTCTCTCTCTCTCTCTCTCTCTCTCTCTCTCTCTCTCTCTCTCTCTCTCTCTCTCTCTCTCTCTCTCTCTCTCTCTCTCTCTCTCTCACTACACTTTCCTTTTCTTTTCCTCCTCGCCAAGTCTCCACATCTCACGTTCTTACTCGGCTCTACGTCGCTTCCCTGTCGCGCCTCAGACTTGAGCTTCATCTCCTGTAGTTATGACGCGTCGCCTCTCCCTCCTCCGGCTATTACTTCCCTCCGTCTACCTTCCTGCACCCCGCCAGACCCCAGCTTCGTCCCCCTCCTGTCTCTTCAGTAGTTCCCAGTATCGCGTTCACGTCTCCTCCAGCTCTCTACGGTAACAAGATGAAGATACATGTAGCCTTGTAGTATGATTTTTATATGGGTTTGATAATGTGTGTTATTATTTCATGTGTGTTTGCCGTGTGCGTGAAAGTTAGTTGTGCTATTGAATGTTGGTGTGTTACGTTTTCTTTTGCTTTCAGGGACAATGGGTGTTTTTTTTATTTCTTATAGTTATTGGTGTGTTTGTGCTGGCTTCCCGTCTTGTGTATTGAGTCTTTGCGTATGGAAGGGACGTTTTTGTTAAGAAAATTCTTTGTACATAAGCCAGCCGTTACGTAAGATAGCGAAAAATATATTTTGAAAAATAAAAATTTTCCTCCCATTGGTTATCAAAAGGAAGAGATAACTTATCATAACAGCAGCAACAACAATAACATCAACAGCAGCAGCAGCAGTAGGAATAATAATAATAATAATAGTAATAATAATAATAATAATAATAATAATAATAATAGACAGATTATTGCGTGATTTATCACCAATATCACACTCTTTAAAATGCACACACACACACACACACACACACACACACACACACACACACACACACACACACACACACACACACACACACACACACACACACACACACACACACCTGATGCATTCACGTTCCTTCTCCCTGCACGAGGACACCTGTTGTGACCTTATCATACGAGGGAGACTCAGAGCGACACACACGTCTCGGTAAGCATGATGGAGGGAAGTGCTTGGTGTCACTGCGTCCCACCAGCACGTTCTTGGGCTGGTGGAAGCATTTTGTTACAAGAAAACACGTCGCTTTCTCTCTCACCTTCCTCTCTGTATCTAGTGATATACGTTATGATGGAAATATATTTGTCGAGTATGACATTTTTCCTCCCGGCCACAGGATAAAGTGTCAAGGGGGTAACATATGCAGGGAGAAATACCAAGGGGAGGAATGTTCATGGGAGGAGTATGACGATATCCTGCATCTGTGTCACGACCTCCTAACTTCAAGTCTGTGAGAAGTGCAAAGGTCTTTTCGTCACAAAGAGGTAGTGAAACATTTTTGTCATATGTAGTTCAGTAACCTTTTACAGAGAGAGAGAATGGAGGCCTTAACTTTAGCACTTCGAGCCGCCCACTCTCGATCACTCGACCACCGTGCGAGAGGAGGGAAGTTCTAATGAGAATTGCCCATAAAGGTGACAAAGATGAACGTGAAGTACAGTAAAAGTGAGAGAGATGCCTTGGAGAGTTAGCGGGAGGTGAGGCCCTTGTGGTACAGGCTTGTGAGATCGCTTCCCTTAATGTTCCTGCCAGTGGATGCTTTTGAAAATGAGTTTAGATAGTCTTAGTCGTTAAGAGGAAGCTGGTTAGTAAGTTTAGGTTGCCCTTAAAGAAAAAAAAAAAACATGGGTTTCTTCTAATGGACGGCACTCAGGATCGTCAATTTTATCGCAAATAGAAGAAAACCATCTTGTGCTTCTGGGTTTGTGTTATTAGGACGAGGGAACAAAAACGCTTTGCACGAAGGCTGCCTTTGGATGGAATTGTTGTTGCTGCGTTGACAGCCAATAAATCAATCAATCAGCGGATTAAATGTTTGTAATTTATTTTCCTTCGTGATGGAAAGCAAATATGGACCATGTTAGTCTTCGCTTTTATTCACGTAAAAGCAGTATTTTTTTGCATCCTTAGTAACAAAACTTTCTTCAGATGTCCTTGCCCTTTGATTAACTTTGGTTCATTATACTGTTGTGTTCATTATAATGTTGTAAAATTTGCTGTAATCTATCTTTTTTTTATATTTATTTTAAGATCTATCATATTGTTAACCCAAGAACAAATGAGTTTACTTGTAAATCCTGATGGAATAACACCGAATATCCTTAAAGTTGTTGCTGCGTACCTGCAAAGTATCAGAATTCCATATGCGTGGATAATATTGTAGAAAGTTACTGCCTAAAGCTTGTTTTTGCCTCACTCGGTGTAGTTTCTGCCGTGTAGCACTCTATAATGTATACTGTGCATGAGAACCATTGACTTGGATCTCATAGCTGCCTTCAGGCCTTTCTTGCTTGTCAGTGTTTGCGCTTTTATCGATAATATGCAAATAGAGATGAACCAGCCGCACATCCCGCTTGTCTTGATTAGATAGGAAATAAGAACAACACGTACCCATGATGCAAATGTAACGATAAACCACAGTAACTTACCCGCCTTACGTAACTCTTTATCCCTTTGTCGTCACTCACTACAGCATAGAAAAAAGTGAAGAATGTGCGTACTTCCTTAGCTCCTTATGTTGTAATGAGACTCCGCGCCACAGGAAATGCTAGCGTCACTTTCCACGCCTTACATAACACACTTACTCCCCAGCTTGGCCTTGGCCGCTATTGTACTGGCGGTGGTGGAAGTCCCTTTGTGGGGGCTGGAGTGCCCTTGTGTATTGTAATGCATAAAGGAAGGCAGTGGTAAGGGCGAGTGTCTTTGAGTGTCTTTGTGCCGCAAGGAAACTATGGAGAGCCGCGGGTGTTGTGTTCTCTCTACTCAGGAAAATGTCTTGTAGGTGCTTCTCACATTTTTCTCTCGCTCAGGAATTTTTGAAGTAGTTTTTAGTAGGTTGTCTTTTTTTTTTTTTTACTTCCAGTTTCTCTCTCTCTCTCTCTCTCTCTCTCTCTCTCTCTCTCTCTCTCTCTCTCTCTCTCTCTCTCTCTCTCTCTCTCTCTCTCTCTCTCTCTCTCTCTCTCTCTCTCTCTCAAGGCTTGCTGGAATATCGAGTTCCCGGAAGGGTTAAAAATTGGTGTAGGCGTATTATTTTTAAACTTTCCCCTTTGTTTCTTTTACGGGACGACACAATACGGGCACTTATGTATATTTTCAACCGTACTGTCTCCCACTTGTGTGCAGGATAGAGAGAGAGAGAGGGAGAGGGAGAGGGAAAGGGATAGAGATAGAGCACGAGTTACGAGGCGGGAGTAATAGCAAGGTTTTCTGGGGCGCTGCGACAAATGCGAGGCTGCCGTCAAGTAGTGAGTCAAGAGGCATTTGGAGTGCACCACACGACTGCCGCGCTGCACATGACGGCCCTCAGTGCGGTGGTAGGTGCGGGGCAACAGGTGGCGGGGCGGAGGCGGCCGAGAGAGGGCGGATTGGTGGAGGCTGGACCGTGTTAGACAACTATGTTATAGTGGGACGTATTCCGGGAGCAGAGAACAGTGACCTGCTTGTGGTTGAAGGATCTTATTTCAATATCTTCCTTCGTCGTATTGTTCATGTTTATCAGGTTCTAGTGGAAGTTAATAGTCTGGACTAGGTGATACTACCAAGTTGTATTTAGTGAAATATGTATTCCTGGAGCAGGTTATAGTTAAAAAATCGTATTTCTAAACCTCTCTTTGTCTTATCTCATATTGATTAGTTTCTGGTGGAAATTACTGTGAAGTTTTCTTGTGGAAGTTATTAAGAGTTTCCACAGTTTAGCAAGGATTCTGTATCTCCAGTAAGAAAAATATCTATGAAAACCTGACTAGTAATCTCTTTAAGGATACGGGCCAGAGCCTTTCATGGTATTAAATAAAAAGATAGACAGGTATGTAGCAAAATAGGTAGGGGGAGGGAGAGAGAGAGAGAGAGAGAGAGAGAGAGAGAGAGAGAGAGAGAGAGAGAGAGAGAGAGAGAGAGAGAGAGAAACTCTAGAAAGACAGGGCTTTGTTTTCTTCCGTTAGAAATTAAGTATCCCATCAGATAGACATTTCCATCCTGTTTGGCTGAGTTTCGGGAGCTCAAATAGACTCGACACCTCATCCACGAGACTGGAACGGAGACCCCCGATGACACTATATATATTCATGAACAGTAGACACCCTGATGCATACAAGATGGATGGAGGTGAGCAGCGTCTCCGTGTAAATACATAACAAGATATTGATAGTCTGTATTTTACCAAGGGCTGCGGACAAACGAGTATAGATCTCTGCCCCTTCCCTTCCAGACACTTCTCCCTCTGACTTATTCCTCCCGTGAACATTTTCTTTCCTGAACTGTTTATCCTTCCAGACGTTTTCACTTTCCCGTAATGTATTCAATCGTTAACCTAACATAATCTGAACTATACTATAAACAGTGAGGACTTCAGTCTGTATCGTTATCATAATACAGTCTTATCAAACATGTCTTGGTGGGAAAAATGTCCGCAGGAGAAAGATGTTATGCATTTAAGTTTGTATTTTGAAACACTTTGGCCATTTGGACTTTCATTAAAACTATTTTCAAAAGCCTCAGTGATGATCAGTAGAGCTTTTGCGATTTTTTATCTATAATGATGTCAACTATCACAAGAATCATGAAATCACCCTTAAAAACCCAAATTAACCCCATTACAGTAGATTAAAAGTAGAATACGAACACGAGAGGGCAATACGTTTATATCTGAAGGCGTCTGCCACACTGGGGGTATCACTGGAGGGTGTCAAGGAAGGACATTACTCAGAGGGGAACATGAACACTCACCGCTTAAGACAATGAAGTGACGCAGGATTTTCTACAGACCCAAACACGAAAGACTGGAACTGGAATTGGAACTGGAATCCTAATATTGGGGATGGAGTGATGGAAGGAGGGACTGCCTGAGAGGCCTTTTTTTGACATGGATTTTTTTTCCCTTTACATTATAGGAAAAACGAGGAAAACTGTGATGCAAAGTCTTTCACCGAACTGTTGTACATAATTCAAAATGTAAACCATGTCTTAGTAAAATGTCTTAGTAAATATTGGACATAAGGTTTTTATTAATTTTTTTCTTCGCTTCATTTTATTTTATTTTATTTTATTTTATTTATTTATTTATTTTTTTGTTAGGGTGGGATGCGGGGAGGGGACGTATCGGAGTCAACGAAGTGTAAACAGTAGTCGTTACTCCCCGCCATAAAACACTTCCGCTCAAAAGTTGCCTCGTGAATATGTAAGTGAACTAACATATCATCTACTGGGCCTTGCACTTCCATTGGCTGGTCCACGATTCTGCCTCTGACGCAACTCTCACGAGCTTAAGCCACACCTTACGCCTTTCCTCACTTGCGACCTCCCCACGTCTGCTACCTTACGCAGCTCCTTGCTTCTCCTAACACTTCTTCGTTCTTGTACCTGTGTCACATTATCCCTGTCCATATACGTGTGGAAGGCGGTTCATGCAAAGAAGTTAAAGGAGAACAGTAATTGAGATCATGTAGTTAAGCATGAATAGAAATATATTGTATAGTGCAGTTTCCTGGGATACCTCATGTGTACAACGTTATTTATGATTGCTATTCGTTACCATTGTTTTGTAGGCTAGCTATACGAGTTTGTGATGTACTGCAGGTGTTCTGTTGGAGGAAGAGAAAGTAAAATTGACCTCTCTCTCTCGGGTCTCCTGTTCTGTTTTCTTTATGGGAACGGCATTTGAACATTTTTTAACCATTTTTCCTTTAGCCAATCTTCCTGATACATAAAAAAAAGAATTCTCGCACCCCGGTAAGGTAAGCGAATTTATTAAAGTAACACCAATAAAAACATTAAGATATGAACACCAACTTTAGTAATGACAAGCTCATGGTCAAAGTTTTCCTCCCGTCATCCGTGGAACACCCGCCTCGACACGCACGCCTGAACTTCACGCTTCGAACTCGAGTGTCAAGAACAAAGTCCGTCATTAACGTCATGTATTGCATAATTCAGCGCGATAATTAGCAACGGAGTGAAGGTAGCGTGTTGGCTGGGATGGAAGGAGGGAGGGAGGGAGGGAAGCTGTCAGGAGTGTGCATCCCTGCCTGAATACCTGTACTTAATGCGTCCGTGTGTTGTCAAACGAGGAAGCTCCACCATTAGTAATAGAAGTGAGGTTGCCCATAGTTGTCAGGTGCTTCGTGCCTTGCCTGCGACATAATAGTAAAGATTTATTTACTATTAATGTAGGGGAAGCTCTGGATAAGTGCTAAAGAGAGGTAAGAAAAAATAACTGAGTTAACACTGCTGCTGATCAGTTATTATTATTATTATTATTATTATTATTATTACTCTTATTATTATTATTATTATTATTATTATTATTATTATTATCAATATCACTCTTAGGGAAATGCACGTAAAGTACCATTTCAAGTGTCAATTGTCAATCTTCCTTCCGTCTTTATATGAGTTTATCTAGCCAGACTTTACTGATTTACATAGAAACAAGATGAAATAAGGCCATATTTGTGGCTGGAAGGGATTCTTGGGGCCAGCAGTCACAGTCACGAATACTGTTGATACGACGGGCACTGGAGTGTGGTGTCTTGACGGGGCGTGAAACAAGGAGGCGCTGTGTCATGAAATAGAGAGGTAAAAATCGCTTCTACTTGCTACGAGTATATGTGGTTCAGTTTTAATTTTCGTTTTCTTTTAGGTATTTGTGACGCTTGTGGGGGTTTAATAATAGTTGAATAATGCGTGGCGTTGACCGCAGATTTCTATGCTGCCACTGCTCCTGTGAACGTAATATAGAAATTTCACACCACATCGTTCAGTAGAATAATTGACAAGCGCTGTGTGGGGCGGCACGGGCGATGGGGGGCGGTGGAGGGTACTGGTGGGTTCCAGTCTGCCATTGTCTGGTTATGAATAATGAATAGGACCCGCAGTTTTTTTCTTGATTTATTAATGAAATGACCTAATAACCTGGTAAAAAAAAACAAAAACAAAGGGAACAAATCAAAACCTCATTGTCAGCTGGAAGGCACCTAGGCCATTATTACCTGTAATCTTCCCCATCCCCCCAAACTATCCTCCCTCATCTCCCTCCTCCCGTTCCTCCTCCCTACACACCCCATCCCCACCCAAACCTCTCTTCCCCCATCTCCATCCCCTCCTCTTCCCCGGCCCTAAACACCCTTTCCCCTTCCCTCCCTTCCTCCTCCACAAACACCCCTTCCCTCTCCCTAAACCCCCCTTCCTTCTTCCTAAACACAAATAAATAACACTATTGAATTCCTTAGTAGTTAATAATGATGTGTTCCGAACCCACAGGTGTCAGTGGCCATTAATTAAGTAAACACCTGTCTGTGTTGACGTCACTGCTGTCACGATTTATAGCAGCTTGAAAACTTGAATGATTATTGTTGAAGCGTTGGTGATTGATAGCCGTGAATATATGCAAATACATGGGGGGGGGAGAGAGAGAGAGAGAGAGAGAGAGAGAGAGAGAGAGAGAGAGAGAGAGAGAGAGAGAGAGAGATCTGTAATATCAGTGTCTGACAAATAAAGGAAAAACGTATATTTTTTTTGCATAATATTCTGTAAATTAACTTTCCTTTGACTTGAAATTCTGCATGCAAATATTTACTGTGAGTTGCACAAGTGTGTCTGATGTGAGGAAGGAGGTCAAAATGAATGAATAAGTAAATAGGTATATAAATAAACAAATCAATCATTCAATCAGTAAGTCAATAGTAAATAGACAAATAAAAGGCAACGAGGTGGATACATCATTTGGGACGAAAGACACACATTTGATGAAAAAAAAAAAGACCCAGTAATCGACCCAAATGTTAGAAAGAGCTTGAATCGAGGAACCAGATGGTAGTTAAGAGAATTGCAAATGATAAATTACAGTATTATTTTTCCTCACCATGCGGTGAAATTACTAAATAATGAGTTTTTTTTTTTTTTTGTCTCGTATAGATTAGCTGGGAGAAAATTAAATACCTGCCTGTTATGCCTGTGACTGGTGTGCTGGTGCTGAGTGGAATGTGTGTGTGTGTGTGTGTGTGTGTGTGTGTGTGTGGAAGCAGTGATAATATTTAGAGGTCATGCACCCGTGGTTATGTAGCCAAAATATGTGTGTGTGTGTGTGTGTGTGTGTGTGTGTGTGTGTGTGTGTGTGTGTGTGTGTGTGCGCGTAGATACATATGTGTGTGTGTGTGTGTGTGTGTGTGTGTGTGTGTGTAGCTATTGCTGATAATTACGTTCTGCTGATAGACGTGGAAAAAAAAAATAAAACTGATAATTTTCCATCAGTGTATCATCACGGACGTATTTCCAGCACACCCAGTTTTCTCTCTCCCTTTAGAGGCGTCAGTCATGGTCCTCCTCGCAGCCTGGTCATTGTGATGGCCTATGTGTAGCGTCATGAAGGCTTAATACACCTTGATCTCACTTCTCTACTAATGTCACGCCCTTTAAGTCTTTTACGTATCAGGGACACAGGCCACGGGGAAACAAAGATATATAAAATTTTTGTTCATAATGCCACGGAGATGACCAGGCGGGTACATTGTCTATCTCCATAGACGATGTAGAATCATGGTTAGAATATCACTAGAATCATGGGAACACTCTAGAAAGCCTCCATTAATTTCCGCTGGGGCCCGTTAGTATTCGAGGTAAAACGCCGAAACGTTTGAGAATGCAGCTCCTTGTCTTATCTTTCCTCCTAGTTCCTTGTTTTCTCTCACTTGCCCAAATTGAAACGATGCTCATATCAACACTCTACGTTTCTCAGTTCTAAAGTGTTACCCTCTTAGTTTAGCACACTGCACGTCACTTGTTCTCGCCACCTGGTTTAGCCATCTGTTCTTGCCTCCTGTTCATTATTACGCACGTTTATTAACTCCCCGGCAGCCAGCTAGGGAGAGTAGTCAGAGGTCGCCGTCCTGAGCTGGTAACACTGCGGCGCAAACGATGTATCGCTCATAATTCAATTCCCCAGTGATGGTACGATGACGCGTTCATCCGGCTATTATCATAACTCGCCTTCCTGCATTTCATTTACGCCTGTCATAGAGAACCATAAAAAAACTCGCGAACAAAGTGAATTGCTCTCCTGTTATCGCCATCATCGTCAGTTTGAATTACGCGGCAGCACGTTACTTCGCTGTTTATCGGGAGTTTTCAGGCATATGGAGTTACGGAGTTATTTCTGATATGATAACGACGGGCACACGTACACCTGTTCTTGTGGCAGCTCTGGGAGATATTGTGGCTGGTGGTTGTGGTCATGTCAGCGAAGAATTTGTAGGTACTGGCGTTACGATTTGGAAATGAGCTGGAATGAGTGTAGCTGTGTAGACTAAGTTTTTTTTTTTTTATGTAGGAGGTACTGGCCTAGGAAAACAAAAAGGAAGAAAAAAATGCCCACTGAAGTGTCAGTTCCCAAAGAAAAAAGCCAGTTTGTTTTGTGTAAGGACTAGTTTTGGTTACAGTATATTTTATCAAGGGACTCACATCAGCCACGCCTCCAACAGTATACCCAGTGATGTACAGCGACTCTTTCACAGTGCTTAAGATTCCTGGTATTAGCCCACTGTCACTTTCCAAATCCAGCACATTTTATCCTTTCACACCTTTTACTCTTCTGTGTTCTTCCTAGCGTGCAGTGAAGTACAGCAAACTAAAGGTTCTCCACAGCGATACCTCAATAATGTGTTCAGTGGTGTGCAGCGCAACTCTTTCATAAGGCTTAAGATTCTCTCCCCGACGCATTTTTTCCCCGACGCGCCTTTCCCCCCTCCTACATTCTTCCTAGCGTGCAATGAAGTGCCGTCTAACGTTGGCAGCTAAACTCAGTGCCGCGTCGTGACTTGAATGTGTTGCACTCTTCAGAAAATGGAGAACAATACTGCCAAGGCGAGCAACCTGTCTCAATTGTTCCTTGAGTGACCGAGGCAGAGCGGCGACGCTTCATCTTTTGCAGGCTGTTGTGTTGTGTCTTGAGGGCTTTACTCGTGTTCTTCTTTCTTTCTTCTTTGCGCCTTTAACTGTTATGGAAAGAGGAAATTTTTATCTTTAGTGAGCATATTTATCATGAGGTTACTAATTCTGATGGTTTCGTGTTCATGTTCAGGTTTAAATATGCGCAGTTTATGTTACCAGCCACTGGCGAGTATTTAAAAAAAAAAAAGTGAAGCAAAAATTGCTGGCCAGAGGAAGATTACAAATAACTATTCAACTCGCAAGATGTTTATTGTAGCCCGAGTTGAATATAAGTAATAAATTTATTTGTATGTGTACATGGAAATTTTATTAAGTGATCAAACGTACATAAATGAATTCTGCATTTATTGACATAATATCATACTCAGCACCGGGGAATGAGAAATATTTTTTATCCGCCATGAAATTTACTCCCCATGCCGAGCTGAATAACCGTGAGGCATCCATAGAAGAGCAAGCATTCCTTCACAGCAAAAGCCTACAACAAATCTTTCCTACATCAACATTTCGAAGAAAGAGATAAAGTTCCCCACATGGTACCTTGAACTTTCATATGCGAGAAATGCTTTACGATTAATTGCGAGTCATAGGATTCTATTTTAGCGCGCCTCGTGTATTTCCCATGGGAAGTAATTCACAAAAGTGCCTTGATGACGTCACACACATATATATCCCTTTTGGACGAGAGTGGCTGGCGTGAGCTGATTTTCCTTCTGTAGATCTTGTTCACTGTCTCCCAGAAGTGTTAAGGACAATGTACGCCAGATTTGCCCTGCGAGTGAGGTGGCGGCCTTGCATTATGGGTGAGGGATGGAAAGGGGAGGGAGGTGCGTATCGAGGCTGCTCTACACAAATTGGGCTGCTGCTGACAGGGTTGGTTTTTCCATTTGTTTCTCGAGGAGAGTGAAGGAGACGTGCCCGCCGCCGTGAAAGCTCGTGGCGGGAGGTCCGGGAACTGGTGCGAAGGTTCCTGGCGACGATACCGGGGAGACTTCATGGCTAAAAGACTACTTGTGTAATATGAAAGAATAGTCACCGTATTTATTGGTTGTACTTAATAGAAATACAGTTTTAGCTTATCCAGATAGTTTATCATTAGAAAATGCTCATCGTACGAGTAAAACCCTCAACCAACACCAAAAGAGAAAGAGAAGTGACAAATGGATTCAGACACTAAATGGTTTCCCTCAAGATCTATAGTCCCGCTTTTCCTTACGGTAGAGGTGCGTCTGACAGTGCGGTGATTAACATTTTTTGACTGACTGACATTCATCTTAGCTCCGAAACATTAGAGGCGACGCCGTAACATAGCGACTAAAATTTATTAATTCTAGAGCCGGAACATCAGAAGTACGCTGCAACATGAAAAAAAAAAAAAAATCTGTATAATAACTGTAGATTTTATAGTAAGCCAAAAGTAGAGTTATAAAATTCCAAAGTAGGTCATTAGGGTATTCATTAAGGTACAGACGCATGTTTAGTGTTTATTATTGATGTATCAGGTAAAGTGATGAAAAGGTGATGGAGAACAATATTCCCCTCAGGAGTGAGAATTAATCCTGCCTTTTAACATGTAGGCCAGTGTACTTTAAGGCTTTATATTTTAATGCAGACTATTTTTTGAAAGGCCAAAGACGATTAGTTGGGTTCTCCATGTTTTTTTTGTAATACGCAATATCAAAATCTTATTAATATCGCGAAAATATCTGAGAAGCCTGCTACCTTCTGCTACAGCTTACTAATTATAATCAAGCGAAACTTTTGAGAATACAGTCTGTAGTCTTGCGGTGGACATGGACGATTCTTACGTCAAACATTTAAGTAAAAATTATATATTCTCTCCCTCGTAGCCACTTAAAAAAACTGCATTAATTTTTTACATGGCATAATTCTCCATAAAAAAAAAAGGTAAAATCGTGAGCATACTTAATACTTAAACTTCTCAATGTATATGCAATTACACTCCTCACTAAAATAAAATAAGTGAAACAAAACTCATCTGTTCAAGTTACAAAAAAACGAAACTTGACGCAAAAAGAAAACGTAAAATCGTGACCATGCTTAATGCTTAAACCTCTAAATATATATGCAATTGCACTCCTCAGTAAAATTAAATAAATGAAGCAAAACTCATCTGTTCAAGTTACGAAGGACGAAAATTGACGCCAAAAGTGAACAGATACGCCTTGTTCTTCTATATACTGGATGAACTTCCCGCGGCGTGTCCTCTTTTTATCTCTTGTTTTAGACTTTTTGTTTGTATTTTCTTGTTTTTTCCACCAGATTACTGCGTGCTCTTTTTTTTCCACTGTGGGTTTACACATGCATAGCTTTTTTTTCCCTTTTTTTTACTGTTTTAGTGGAGAAAAATCGAGAATGGCTTTCCACTGGGCTGGACTTGTGCTATTCCTGCCCTTCTGTCAGCTGGTGGTGGTGATGGTGATGGTGGTGGTGGTACAGGACGTTGCCTTAGCTTTAAATTGTGTTCGAGTCGAGTACCAGTCGCCAGAGCATCACGTTTCTGCCTGTATATGACCCAATCTCTGCGTGTGTGGTTTATAGTGTTTTTTGTTACTGCTGCTGTTATGGGTACACCTGTTACGACAATCCCTTGCCACCTCTTATTGTTGTTACTACTACTACTACTACTACTACTACTACTACTACTACTACTACTATTATCATTACTAATACTGCTACTATTGCTATTATCATTACTAATACTGCTACTACTACTACTACTACTGCTACTGCTACTACTACTACTACTACTACTACTACTACTACTACTACTACTACTACTACTGGTACTACTACCACCACCATTACCATTACCACCACCACTACTACCACAACTACCACAATTACTACCTCCACTTCATTAACGGTTATCATCACCGCTGCTTAAGAAACCAGGCCGCAGTGTTTGAGTGTCCTTAAACTTCCAGACTTGAAAAACTTAATTACTGTGAGTGGCCGCGGGCAGATCGCATCCAGGGGCGCCTCGCAGCCTTGGCCCAGTGTCAGGCTGGCGGCCGCTCACACTGACTCGTTGCAGCCTCGTGCAGCTCCATTGCTTCCTTTGCCTCATTGTGAAGTTGGAATGGGAAAAGCTGGGACAGTAATTTGAGAGCAGTAGACGCTAATGGTGCGCCCTTTTTTTTTTTTTCTTTGAGTTTTCTATTTTATTTTTCTCTCTCTTTTTGAACTTTGAATATTTGAAGCTTAAACATTGAATTGAGAAAAGAAGTTAATTTTCTTGTCTTTTTTTGCGTTTTCTATTTCTATTTTCTATTTTTTTGCTATTTTTTTTTCCTCTTTATGAACTGCGAATGGCTGAAGCTGAAATACTAAATTTAGAGAAGTAAACTATTTTTTTTTACCATGTGTTTTACATTTCTCTGTTCTACTGCTCCTTTTACTTCTTTATAAACATCGAATTCCTTTTTTGTGTTTTCTGTTTCTATCCGTTGCTTCTTTATCTTCTCTGTGGCCTTCAAATGCCTAAACACTGAACTGAGAGCAGTAAACACTAATGCTTTGATCTTTTTCTCTCTCTCGAGTTTTCTATTTTCGAGCTTAAATAAGAAGGGCGTCATTTTTTTTTTTTTATATCCTTCTATGATCTGCTGCTGCGGATCCTCATTTGGCTTCTTTTCATTTCGTCGTCCCAAGTTGGGCTTCGCGGAATGAGCGGCTGGGTAGGGAATTTAGTTTGGCTTTTATGGCACTGTTATGAGGCACGTCCGCGGTTATCTCTTCCCGGAAGGAGCTTTACGATGCTTACAGCGGCAGTGAAATTAGCTGACAATCCATCATTTCCTCAGCAGTTTATTTAGTGATGGCGAAGGTCTTGATGATAACGCTGTCGTGCTTCTATATACGTTCAACCATATTCTGAAACATTTCTGATCGCACCTCGATTACTTTCAAAAGGCTCCAGTTGAATTGACACGGGTTTTTAAGGGTGGTATTATGGTTCTGGTGACAGATTAACAAGATTTCTACATTGTTAACAGGTGAAACATTCATGGGAACCCGGCTTGCCTTCTCTGTGGCCTTTGAAAATAGTTTTGGTGAGAGAGCAAAGCGTTTCTGAATACAGGCCTATGTTGCACGGTGCTTTTTTGCGTCCGTAAATTTCTTATTGTAATTTTCGTACCTGCTCTTATTATTATATGCCTCCTCCTCCATTTATTCCCTCTACTTTTTTGTTTCTTCCTTCATTTATTCCTTCCATGTTTGAATTTCCTTCATTTCTTCCTTCTTCCATTTTTGTCTCATATTCTTCCTTCTTTCACGTTATCTCTTAATTTTTTACTTCTTCTTTCATTTATAACTTCCACCATCTTACTTCCTCCTTTCATTTTTCTCATATTCTCCTTTCTTCTTCCGTCTTTCATCTTTTTCTGGGGTTTCTTGAGATACGACAACCCAATTGCCTCGATGAGAACAGACTTCGTGGCGCGAGAGGCTGTCAGTCGAGTCACTTGAAGACTACCAGGGGACGAGAGACGGATGGTGGTTGCCTGTACCTGTGACTCACGACCTATGATGTGTTGCTGGCGCTATTTGTCACGCTGCTCCCTGAGGTGAAAGAGGTGGAGTGCCTGCCAACGTGCGTAACAAGATCTGTGCCTGCTGCCGATACCGCGTCGAGAGAGAGAGAGAGAGAGAGAGAGAGAGAGAGAGAGAGAGAGAGAGAGAGAGAGCATGAATATGGAACACGTAGACGCTCTCAGCCAGCCCTCATGCCCCCAATCCGCCATGCTGCAGTCCAGTATTAAACATTTTATGACCACAATTACAGCTCTCCCCTTCCCCTATTACTACCATTACTATTATTCCTCCCCACACTCCCTATTTTTCCCTCTCACCCCGTGGCACTAATGCAGCGTATGTTACTCTCGTTCTCTCCGCTTCTCCCTCTTGCTCCATACCTAACCCTACTTGTGGTTTCTGCAGCGGGTCAAGGACACGTGGGGTTAGTTCACAAGAGTCGATCTGTTTTGTTTTGCCTACACGCTTGAGTTCTAACGTTATATGCATTCTAAGATGGATAATAAATGATAACCGTATTGTTCTATCTTGCGCTTACTGTTTTGTCTCCAAGCGAATCAAAGTTAAGGAAGGAATCATAAACTTATTTGCATTTCAAGACGGGTGATGTTAAGTGGCACCCATAAAAGGGAAGGAATGGCACAGAGAAAAGGTGCAGAGGTGCGTTCAACGAAGTAAAGGAGGAGAGGGAAGAAATATAGTGAGCTGAGTAGAAATAGGTCAAGAGAAGTATTGATGCTCGCTGCGTGTTGGGCATTGCGGTGACCTGCCTGCCTCACCTCGCCTCGCCTCGCCTCCGTCTTGGGGCGAGGCAAATAAAGCGTGCACGAATAACGGACATCGAACTCAGTCCAGGTCTGTTTTATCCAGTCAGTGCCTCGGCCGGTGTTGAGTTGTTGCTGCCATTATTGCTGCGTTTATTATTGCTCCTGCTATTACTGCTGCTTTTATTTCCTCTGCCACTGCTGCTTTTGCTATTGTTTCTGTTCCCTTTACTGATTTATTATTTTTTTCTGCTGGTATTTTTGGTACTGCTAACACAAGAAAGATAACGACAACAACAACGGTAACAACAACAACGGCAACGACGACAGCAGCAGCAATGATATAACGAAATACCATCTCTGTACATCTTTTGTTTCTGGGTGGTTAAGTAATGACAGATTTTCCAGCTTTTTCTTTCTCATTCCTTTTATGGTCTTGATCGCCGGTTCTGCTGTTTCTGCTGGTGTTGATGGTACTTTCTGTCAGACATCAACTGTTTTTATTTATTTATTTTTTTTAGAAATGTATATAAGCTAAATTACCACTGATTTTGGCCTCGCTCGTGCTGTTTTTAGCAATGATGATGCAATAACTGCTACAACGACAATATTTCGGCCTCGTTCTTGTCCTCTCCCTCCTGTTCCTCGCTCTCCAATTCTTCCTCCCTTCATCCTCCACTACTTCCTTCTATATTTCGTCCTTCTTCTTTTCCCACCACCATCACCACCACCACAACCACAACCACAACTACCACCATTACTACTTCACCAGCACGACTAAAAATAGTTTTATTACGAGTACTGGAACAACTTGGACCAACATCACTATAGCCCTCTCTCACGTTGACTATCCATCCCACCACCACCTCAACCTCCACCACCACCACCTCCACCACCACCGCCAGGCCAAGGTCAGTACGTTTTTATAGTACACTTAGCTGGAGGAGTTTACGAGGTGGTTCTCCTTCTGCTGGTCTGGATCTTTCCTGCTTTACGGGGCTGGAAATTGATGCGAGAGAGAATGATCCTCTTTTACGGAGGCGGCTGAGGGGAGCAGGAGGAGAGGAGGTAGGGGAAGGAGGAGGTAGGAGGAGGAAAAGGAGGAAGTTCGTGAGGGATTATGGTTTGCTTTTGGGGTAATTGGTGGATAATGAGATGAGCCGCCATAGCCATCCAGGAAGAATATTATTGTGGTGATAGTGTTTTCCGTTTATTTCTCCCTTGTTTTTTTTTTTCTTTTCCTCACTTCGGTGCCTTAGAATGAGTAGTTGTCACGGTTGTAGCTTTAGGCATGTCATTGTTATTTTTCTTCTTTTCTCTTTCGCTTTTCAGTTTTTCTCTTTTACGTTGCCTTAGACTGAGGAGTTGTCACTGTTGTAGTTTTAGACATGTCATCGTCACCACCATCATAGTCATTAGTGTTGTCGTTATCGTCTATATGCATTGGTTTTGTTTGCATAAAGTTGGTGGCCGTGTCTCTGTACCGTGCCTGTCACTTTTCTAAGCAAGGCATTTGTCCATGTCAGTTTTCCCCTCCTGTGGTTATTGTCAAAAGTATCGAGTTATTATCTTTGTCGATGTTTGTTTCAGGCAGGTTTGTCATGTTGCTTGTGTAAAGGAAGGGGAGAAGGAGCCAAAGTACTCAATCTTTCCTTTTTATTTATTTATTTATTTTTTTCAAGATAGCACTTTTACCTATTTTAGTCACAGACACGGGTATTTTTTATTCTTTTTTCTTCTCCCTTACCCTACCTGCATTTCTTTCTTCAGTTAACTCCATCACCTCCCTTCCATTACTTCCAGCACGCCAATATTCCATTTCTTTTTCCTCGACTTGCTTTCTCTCTCCCTCCCACTCTTTCTTTCTCTCTTCCTCGTGCTCATTCTTTCCCTTCCTGTGTACGAGTAATACATCCGTTTTCCTTTTTGCTTCCCCTTCTCTCCCTGACTTCAGTTTCGTCGTTTCTTTAGTGTTCAGTACATTAGTTATCCTTTCTGTCTTCGACCTGCTTGCTCTTTCCTTTTACGGTTTGTCTCTTTTTCATGTCCTCATACTGATTATTTCCCTTCTTATTTATGCAGTACATTCTTTTTATTTTTTTGGTTATTCCCGTTCTCATTCCCATTCCCATTCTCTCTATTCGCCCAATGTTTTCTTTATCTTTCTTAAGCTTCTTTCCTGTGTGCGCCACGTCCCCAGAACAGGATTTTCTTTTGCAAGTCTGATTTTTCATCACATGCGCCATGTGCCCACACATCTGCGTTTTCTTTAGCTTCTGTAACTCTCGTTCCCTCACTACGCGCCACGTTCCCACAGCTTGGTGATCTATATTTCTTCCTTAACTTTCGTTCCTTCCTTGCCTGCCACGTTCCGGCAACTCGATGTTTCTCTTTTCCTTTCTTAAGTTTCTCTACTTCACTACGCGTCATTCATGTCCACACACTTCCCCGATTTGTTTACCTTTCGTAACTTTTCCACCTTCACTTCTCACGCTACATTCCCGCTACTCGATTCTGCTAGATGGTTTTGTCCGCCAAAAACGTCTCTTCCATGCTGCTTCTGGGAGGTTTTCGCTAATCAGAGTTGCAGACTGGGTCGTAAAGGCTCGGCTGCAGTAGTGATTCTTTCCAGGATAAAGCAACCAGCGTACTTTTTGCCTCCCGTGCGTAGAAGACGACTCACGTGAAAGTCATGCATGCACCTCAGTCTTTTTTTTTTTAGGTCGTTTACTCCACCAACCCAAGACTTAGGAATGTGCCTTGGGATTACGTGTGGGCGTGAGTGGGTTGACGTGCGTGGAAGTTAGCCCAAAAATGCACCCAGTCTTCTCTTCTTTTCCTGTTTTATTTTTTCTTTAAGCGGTGCGTTTTTCCCCGCTCATCCGTCCTTGTCTTTCTACGCCACTTTGTGTGTGTGTGTGTGTGTGGGGGGGGGGGGGGAGTGTGTATGTTTCTGTGTGTGTGTGTATGTGTGTGTGTGGGAGTGTGTGTGTTTTAATCATTCCTTTAATTCACTCCTTCGTCTCCCTCCCTTTTTTTCCCTCTTCCTATATCTCCTATTATCCCTTTCTCTCCTTCTTGTCCTCTTAAGCGGCAGGTATTCACGAAGTCAAGAATCTCTCAGGCTCTTCCTCACGGCCCACGTCACGCAGCGCCGAAGGGAGTGAGGAGAAAGAGGAAGACTGGCAGAAGCGAAGCTAGGAAGTGACGTGAAGGGAGGTGGAGGAGGAATATACAAGTAGACAGGAATGGAGGAGTGGAAGGTGGAATGGAAGAGAGGGAAAAGAGGGAGGGAGACAAGTGAAGGGCGAGAAGGGAAAGGAAGAAATTGTAGGAAGAGGAGGAGGAGGAGGAGGAGGAGAAGGAGGAGGAGGAATTAGGAAACCGCAGTGCGTGTCTGACCCAGCTTGACCTCAATGTGAGAGAAGCTCAGATGCATAATGACACTGCTGGCTTAACACGAGGTCACCTTATTGATCCCACCACAGCTGCCCTACTCTTCCCCTACTCTTGCCCTGCCCTGAGCGTCCTTCCTTACCCCACACACCGCACTCACTCTCTCCCTCTCTCTCTCTCTCTGCTGCCCTGCCGATCCCCTGCTTCCACAAATACACGCAAATAGTACCTCGCTTAACTCTACGCGGGGTGAAGGGTGATCGTGTGTTGATTCATGTTTAGTTTAGTGTTTCTTGTTACGTGGAGTATATGTTAGTGGAGTTTGTAGTGGTGGTGGTGGTGATGGTGGTGGTGGTGGTGCTGTTATTGCTGTTGCTGTTACTACTGCTACTACATATTACTTGTTCTTGTTCTTGCTGCTGCTGTTGTTTTTGTTATCTTACACGTGCTCGTACTCTCTATCTACTGCTTAACACACACACACACACACATACACACACACGAGAATAGACGCAGCAAGAATCACACCGCAGTACGATAATTTCATAACTTCCCTTCCCTTGAGTTTCGCCGCATCCAGGAAACCTACTTTTCTTGCTGAGCGGCGACTGAAGCTCCGAGAGGCACAAAACACGGGATTAGAGCGGGTAATGCTGTGTTATTAAGCAAGGTGATAGTAGTGGTAGTGGTGAT
Organism: Scylla paramamosain; assembly: GCF_035594125.1. NCBI lineage: Eukaryota > Metazoa > Arthropoda > Malacostraca > Decapoda > Portunidae > Scylla > Scylla paramamosain. The sequence goes on along the minus strand of NC_087155.1, from coordinate 15,633,614 downwards.
GACGGTGGTGGTAGCGGTGGTGGTGGTGATGGTGGTGCGTTGTTTGCTGGACTAAAACTACGTGCGTGCTGACAAAAGATTACACAAGTCGAAGTCTCGTTAAGGAATGGACCGGCGGCTCCCGTGGCCTTGAAAACACTGTGCACTGTAACCCTTTCTTGCCTCGTAGTCTCTGGTTTTGTGTTTTCTGCGTGTGTAGTTGCGGGTTTGTGCTATTTTTGGGGCGAGTTTGGTGATGCATAGGTAAGTAAGTGGCGAAAGTTTTGTGTGGTTACTGTGATCCTGTGTTTGCTTGTGATGGCGGTGGTGGTGGTGGTGGTGGTGGTGACGTTGAAAGATGTGGGTGAGGAAAGGAAAAAGAAGTAAAGAAGGATAGTGAAGATAATTAGGAGGAAGGTGGTGAGGGTGGTTGTGGTGATGATAATGATAATGGCAGTCATCATCATCAATAAACGATCACAGGAAAGAAAACAGTTAAGTGAGACTATAAACTGGACACACACACACACACACACACACACACACGCACGACCAACAGATGCCCATTAAAGAAAAAAATACTCTCACGACTTTGCATTCACGTGTGGTTATGTGGCACTAAAGGGAAAGAATTTGATGTCCGTGAAACATTTGAGGAACACGCGGGGAAGCGAGGCGGTGGTGTGGCAGGCGAGGGGCGTCTGTGGACCAGGCGTGGCGTGCTGTTTGCCGTGGTGTGTGATGCTTGCTGTTATTGATATTAAGTACATGTATCTGTCACTATCTCGGTCTATTTCTTTTGTCTATCCAGAAGACCTTTAAAGAAAGAAAAGGAAAAAAAAAAGTCAACGGATTTTAAAGACTATCCGTGGATTTGTTTTGGTCTTGGGCAGAGGAGCGATTCTAAATGTTATGGTGGGTCTAGATTTGTGCGATTCCAGGATTCTTCTCCGGTAAAGTTTCCCCTCCTTAGTGAATTTCTTCCCGTAGACGAAAGGATTTGTGTCAGAGGATGGCGGCTGATTTTTCTTGAAGGAACCGTGTTTATATTACTGCTGTTATCACTACTACTACTACTACTACTACTACTACCACCACCACAATAATCCCCCTTTATCACCACCTCTAATATCCTCCATCATCCAATCCGTGAAAGCAATGTTAGGAATCCTCAGCCTTACCCACTATCGAGTCAGGAATCCACGTTTTGTACTACCTTTTTTCCATGGGTGCGTGTCTGGAATGCATCGATCAGTTTGGCTTCAGTAGGGACGCCGCTGAGTGACTGGCCAGCGGTGGGCCGTGAAATATTGCTGCTAATTGGAGTGTGTCAGGCGGTCTCGGCTTCCTGCGTCTGAGGATTAGCACGCTCAAGGGAAACTTTACAGGATTATTTGCATTTTCGTTGGTGTGTCCCTCTTGACGTGGATCCCGAGACTTATGATTAGTCTCTCGGCATGTTGGGGACAATGACACACCAGGGAATCATATTTGTGTGGGTCACGAGATTTTCCCTTTCCACTTTGGACTGACGGGGCTAAGAGTGTGAATGAGGTGTGTGTGTGTGTGTATGTGAAAGTGTGGTGCTTTGTCTGGGCCACCCCGTGTAGGATTGCCTGCGTGGTATATAGATAGATAATCTTCCGTGTGTGGGGCTGCCTGTCGAGGTGCTGGGAGCGAGGCACCGGCTACGTCAATCTATTAACGTGGCGGTACGTTTAGTCATGAAGCAGCAGCCAGCGTTACCAGAATGCGAGTCTGCCACGTGAGTCTTGTGGGAAACCTAAAATATCTCTTGCAAAACGTGTGTCGATATTCCTGAAAGTGGTTATTGTTGATTTACTGACTGTGAAAAAAGATGAAAGCCTGAGGGGACGAGAGGTAGGAAGTCGGGATGTCCATTGCACGCGACGTTAGCAGGTTACTGACGCTGGCGGGCTGGTCATGGTGCCTTTGTGGGTGACACCTCAGAGCATCATCCTTTAGTGCGCTGTTGACGACGGTGGCAGGTAGGAAACTTGATCAAAGTGCGAGTGATGGGCAGTGAGTGGCGGCCAGTTGCAGGGCGCGACGCGGAATGAGGCGCAGGGGTAGTGAAGGCTGAAGGTGGAGGAGAGCGGGCTGGGGTCGTCTTGGCCACGGGTCGGACCTGTCACGTGCATGAGCGTTCTCTCCCCCTTTCTCTCTCTCTCTCTCTCTCTCTCTCTCTCTCTCTCTGTTAAATAACACATTCCGTTTAGTTATTTTACTTTGAACTATTTTATCTTAAACTATCTGTTTATTGCTTTTGTTTAAAAAAAATTGAAGCCGAGAATAAAATTTTCTCCCAAATAGTGAATCAACATCCTCCAAATTGGTGTGACAAAACTGTTCCTGTTTTGCTACCGGCCTTCGTTGTTATGGAAAGCCAGTGCGGCAGGAATGGAAGCGAAAATACTCCCCTAGATAGAGTGTATGTCATGATCGGGGAACTGATCAGGGGTGGAACTGAGCGAGGCAGGACGGGAACGTCAGGATGGGACGGGGTGGGGTAGGACAGCGGAGAAGTACGGGATGGGACGGACTGAGGCAGGATGTTGCAGGATAGGACAGAGACGAAAAGAGATAGGAGCGGATCGAAATAGGACGAATCGAAATAGAACGTGGCTGGGCACAGGGTGGGACATGATGGGGGTGTCATAACTAAACAAGTCAAAAAGCGGAGGCTCGCTGGACGTATAGGAAATGGAATAACTGGGGGACAGTACTCTTAACACAGCCGGATGGTATGGCGCTTGGTGCAGTGAGAAGGAAAGAGAAGGGGAGGAACGAAGCGTAATGGGTATTGGGGCAAAACAGTGCGCGGGACAGGATATAGACTTGGATTGATTGTAGATGGATGGGGGTTTGGGTACAGTATATACTATGGGACGAGAAGAAGAGTATAGTATTGGATGTAGCGTGAATGATGTAACAATGTACCAGACAGAGACGAGACGAAGAGAAAGGGTAGGTACAGACTGGGTGGAGAGGGGAAGGATTAGGGTACGAAAGGGTGCAATAAAGCAAGGCTGAGCAGGAGAGTGAGACAGGAATGTGAGGTGAGGGTAAAGTTAGCACTTGAATACCTCGAATGACAGGCTTTATTACCCCTCTACAGCACAGTGGCATTTGGGAACACGAGAGGCGATAGGAAAGCGAGAACACTTGTGCCCCTTGCAGCCTTCTGGTGTAGAGTAGACCTTCCAGTCCTTCCTGCTGCTAGACATGGGACTGAGTATGTTACAGTGGACTCTCAAGGTAGAATGAAGGAATGTTTATGTTGTAAGTGGGAAGTTTTTTGATGAGTTCATGTGGGTAGGCAGTACTAATGGTATCTTACTTGCTTAACTGTGTGACTGCTACAGCTTCTCGTGCTTGAATTAGTGGTCTAGTGGAAGTTTAGAGTATGATATTGAAATACACCATTGACAGTAAAAATAAAATGATTGAGTTAAGCCTTCTAGTCACTGTGCTTTATTTTTATTCAATGAGATCGTCTAGGGTAACTCAAATAAAGTAAGAAGGCGCACTCATTACCAACCAAAGTGTTAAAAGAATTTTTCATGATTGGATATCTCAATACCTAGTAAGTGCTTGGGTTTCAGTACATGATGACATAGAGAAACTTTTTTGTGCTTGGTTTCCACTGGTCATTGAAAGTGAGGCAAGATGATCACACAGTGCGTAGGAAGTGTTTGATTGGCTGTTAGAAAAAGAAAGTGGTTAGGACAGGAATGTGAAGAGTTTGGTGTATGTACAAGAGTAAAAATGGTTTTCTTTTTAACCTCTTAATTGTTATTTGACGCATTTATTTTCTTGATTGTGAACCACGAGGAAATTTTGTTTTATTTGTGTTACAGCTACCATTGAACTTTATCCTGACTAGGCAAAGGAAAATCGATTCATACTTTTTTCTTGCTTGTAGATGGTTGCAAAGATTTCCTTCCGTCCCTCTAGTGCTGTGAATAGATGCATATTACACTGAAGATTTCCTTCCGTCCCTCTAGTGCATGTTACACTGAAGAAACTGAGTAATTGAAAAAGTTTTCATGGGAAGTTTTTGAAGGCCTTTGACGGCCGAGGAAGTTTTGGCCGCTTGACTTGTCAGGGACAGTGGTGAGAACAATAAAAATTTACCTACATGTATTTAGGTACGTAGGGAATATTTTAGTGTTTTTTTTTTCGTATGCGTTGGACTATTTACGTTCATTAGTCATATTTGATTGTAATGGATACTAATGGAGGGACTGTACAGCCACGGCCACAAGTTATGTCTCGGATTTCAGAACAATTAGTCAGATAGCGATACGTAGTAATGATAAAAAGGAAATCGGTGCAGCGTCCCTGGAATAAAAGCTGCTGGAAATAGTGTTGTCATTTCTGGACTGACTTTAGTATATGGGAAGTGTTTAGGTGACTGTTAGTAGAAAAAAAAACCAGTGGTGCGATGGAAGCGTTGTCTTTAAATAGGGAAGAAAACTGCAAATCTAAACCGTCATTTCTAGACTGGGTTTAGTACAAGGAAAGTGTGTAAATGATGGATGGATGATGGAAGTACTGGCTTTAGGTAAGGAAGGGAGCAACTTAAAGTAACTGCAGTGAGCAAGGAGGAATGGGTTGGGAAAGGTGAATTTTTTACGTGTGAAGAAAAAAAAAAAAGTTTGGGTGAAAAAATAGTCGGGGAGAAAAGTTTCTATAGTGAAATTACGTACAGACTTATATTTATTCCTGTCACATCACCACCACCACCACCACGACCACCATAACAACAACAACAACAACAACAACAACAACGACAACAGACAACAACAAACAACAACAACAACGGCAACACGAGTAACAAGACAACAAAAGCTCGGACACAACGTGACTACCACAATGCTAGATCATCTTTCTTGTTTGTTTCTCTTCACGACGAGTCTTTGGACCGGGGAGGAGGAGGAGGAGGAGGAGGAGGAGGAGGAGGAGGAGGAGGAGGAGGAGGAGGAGGAGGAGGAGGAGGAGGAGGAGATGGAGAAACAATAGAGAGAGAGAGAGAGAGAGAGAGAGAGAGAGAGAGAGAGAGAGAGAGAGAGAGAGAGAGAGAGAGAGAGAGAGAGTCACCAGGAGGGTATACGAATGTCACGAGGCATTCAGTTTCCCTTCCTCTTTCCCTCCTTTCTTTCCATCCTTCCTCTCTCTCTCTCTCTCTCTCTCTCTCTCTCTCTCTCTCTCCCTTTACGCCCGTGGGAGGCTGGAGCGGCTTAAAGGCGTGCTGGGGAAGCCCTCGTCACGGGATAAAAGAAGGGATTATAATGTGTGTACAAGTAAAGATGCCAGGCTGTTGCAGTGTGGCAGTGTCTTCCGGAACAGTGAGTTGGTGTCTTCTTCTTCCTCGTCATCGTCGTCGTCAGAAAGGTACTTGTTTGAGAGTCTTCGTGTTCGTTGGTTGGTTGATTGGTTGTTGTTGTCTTTTTTTTCTTTTTTTTTCTTCATCTTCATAACCTTCTTTTTCTTCACCTTGTTTCTCGCCTTCACCTTCTTTCTCGTCTTCACATTCTTCTTTACATTTTTCACTTCCTTCGCCTTCTTCCTTTTCTTTTATCTTTTTTCACCTCCTTCCTCTCTTTCCTCTTTTTTTTTCTTCCTTCTCTCCACCTCTTTCTACAAGTAATCCTCACCCTAGTCACCCTTCCCCTCCTCCACCTCCACCACCACCACCACCACCACCACCTCCTCTTCCTCATCATCATCACTGTCATTCACTCATCCAATCTACTTCAACACAAAGCTCTTCTCTATGCGGATTTCATCACTAGTCCTTCATGTGCTGTACTTTCCTGTCACGGCACCCCCTTGGTAATGTCATAATCTCATCTATCCCCTATCATCTTGTTTTCGTCAGCCGTACATTTTGATTTTCTGGTGAAAGTTTTATAGATATATGCGGTGAAGTGAGAAATTTGGTGGTTTTCTTCCCGTATTCAAGATTTTATTTTATTTTTTTCTTATCGTGGATTCTGTTCCTTGAGATGCTGTGATGAGTAGGTGGATAGACTGTAGTGCTTGTGTTTTTCTTTTTTTTTCCGCCTCCTGATGTGGATTCCTGTTCCCTGAGTGGCTGTAATGAGTGGATGGGTGGTGGTTGTGGTGGGCTGTTGTTTCTTTCGCTTTCTGTTGCGGGTTCCTCTCCTTCATTGGCTATTATGAGCGACTGACTGGTGGTAATAGGTAGAAGTTTTTTTTTGTACTCGAGGGATTATGGGAATTCTATAACATCGACTTCAGTGTGATGTAATTATAGGCCGAACCATTTTTTTTATATGTTTGTTGTACTTTTAATTATCGATTTTTATTGTATTGTTGTAGTAGTGAATAAGTGTTTCTATTTAAAGGGTTCTTGAAAACTCGGTGAATTCAAGTTCAGAGTATAAGTATCGTCCAAACGGTTTAATAGGTTTGTTATGCTGTTCATTATTATTATCGATTTGTATTGAATGGTTGTGAACAATTGTTTCTACTCGAGACATTTTTGGAATTAGGTGATATTAACTTCAACTCTGCATATTCAAAGCCAAGACATTATTCAAGGCAATACTTCTGTTTCTTATCGATTGGTATTGAACAGCTCACTCTGGTAAGTAATTGTTTCTACGCGTCACTGCAGAAACATATCACTTTGGACTCTCATAATGTTTTACTTATTTTCATTTTTCCATCACTGCCCAGTCATTCATTAAATATGTACTTTTTTTTTTTTTTTTTTACTTTCGATGCGCCTCTTACTATTGACTCGTTAAGAATGGATGACGAACAATGAATTCTCGTCGTTTTAGTAACTGGAAAACTTTAACTTCACCAGCAAAGCGTAATCATTCCTCAGAACATTCCTCGTGGCATTAGCGCAGTTTATCATTGACAATCCATGAGTCATCCTTCTCTAGGGACTGTTCACTGCAGGAAATCATGCCATTACCAGCATTCCTCTCTGTCTTGGTGGGTGTGCTGGTTGGGCCCTCGGCGTCAGAGTCCTCAGTTACCTCAGTCATTGGTAGAGACCTGCGTAGTTACCAAAACCTGCGCGGACGGTCGATGGTAGATGCCCTGGTTAATCCCCTTTACTCGTCCCTGTGTCGGCGCCATTATTTTCTGCTTCCTTTGTTTGTGCCTTGGTGTGTGTGCTGGTGGAGTCCTCAGTCGCTGGTGGAGAACTGCGTCCATTCCAAGACCAGCGTGGAGGGTCGATGGTAGATGCCCTGGCTAATCCCCCTCTTCCCTGCCCCTGCGTTGGTACCATTATTTTCTGTTCCCTTTGTTATACGCATCTCTGACTCGGCTTCCTTTATACGCACGTCACCGCCTCGGGGCCGCCGCGTAAAGGTCAAAGTTCCGGGTTTCTGGAGGTGGTTGTGTTCGCTGCGCTACCTCGTGTCTTCGTGACCCCTGAGCTGTTAAAGACTAGGATACCGAGTCATCCACGTGCTAGTTCTTCGCAGGGATGTGTGGTGTAGTGGTCAAGTCCCTTGTTTACTTATATTTCTTATGTTCTTAAATTTTGATTGGAGTCAGTTTTGGAAGCAGGATTCACGTGACGGTTGAAGGGTGTATGACTCAGGCAATGTAGTAAAAATAAGGAAGAACGTTTTACTGTAGCAATATGGTAATGCAAAGTAAAAACAACCATTGGTAGGAATACAGTTTTTACTTTAATTCACTTGTCCCATACTCCCCATGCTCCCCCATTCCCCATCTCTATCCAGAACAACCACGCTTGATATCAATATTCCCGTCCCGCCATTCCATCGTGCCGCTGCATTGGGGACGTGTATCATTTGCAGCTGCCGAGCGCAATGCTTTGTCTCGCTTCCGGGACAGGCAGCAGGCGTGTGTTCCCGGCGCGGCGCTACACACTGGGGTGCCGGGGCGTGAGTGTGGCCCTGCCTTCTGCTCTCTATCAGCGGGAGTGTCTGGCGCAGGGATCCTCTCTTACGCTGATAAACGCAGGTCATATATTTATCCTTATCTTGTTTGAGTCTCTGCATAAAATAAATATTGCTGAGTTGCATACTGTAGGCAGACTCACAAGTTTACGTTTATAAAGTTTACAAGTTTATTGACCACAGCTTACAGTGAAACCATGCACGTACAAATATTTCTCACACAGTTAGATTGCTAAAATCGCCATGCAAAGAATTTATTAATAACTTCAGTCCACATTTTTTTCCATAACTAGTAATACACAAATCAAAACCTCTAAAAAAGCACAAAACACAATATAGAACGTATTAAAACTACTGGCAAAAGGAAGACGATCACAATAACACGTACGTATACACTCAACACACATATCGGCACCTCAACGATACAATTAATTATTATAAAATAGATTAGTTACTTTGAAATTAGCAGCAGCAGCAGGCAAGACAGAGAGGCGGGCCAGGTGACACTCCCGCCCACCAGTGTTAGTCTCGAGGTGGCGTGACGTTGATGAACGCTCGGGGGAAATGGGGAGCTGGATGCGAGGGATGAGACTAAGACGCATTCCAGGTAAATTATTTAACCGTACTTTTAAACCGTTATCTGAGTTCATTATTTCTGGTGGGGCGAGTTGAAGGAACTGTCTCAAACTGGAATGTGAGGAAATAACATGTTAGAGAGCGAGAGAGAGAGAGAGAGAGAGAGAGAGAGAGAGAGAGAGAGAGAGAGAGAGAGAGAGAGAGAGAGAGAGAGAGAGAGAGAGAGTAGCAAAACTAATGAATGTTTAATGGAAACCACACTCAAGTCATGCTAGAAAAGGAGGAAGAGTGAGAGAAACCAGAAGAAAAGAAGAGGAGGAGGAGGAGGAGGAGGAGGAGGAGGACCAATACTGGGAAAGCGGGAGAGAGAGAGAGAGAGAAAGAAGGATGGAAGCAGGAAGTGAAAAGCTATTCCGATAAATGGATCAGGATTTGAGCGAAGCTTTTCCAAGGTCGCTATTCACTGCAGGATTTTATTTGCCTCGTTTTGAACCTTTGCCATTACGGAGGCGACACTCAGGAGGGGGACGTGAGAGAGTGCGCTGGCGGATTTGTGGGAATGCTAGAGGTGCTGTGGAGATCTTGCGGGAAAACCAGTGGCAGGAAAGGAAAGGAATAGAGAGTTTGAAGGATCTAAAGGGTCCGAGGCCAATAATCCCACTGCTCTCTTCTCCTGACTTCAGAATCCTTCCAAAATAGCTGAAATTCATGAACCAGACAATTCAAGCTGAAGGTACAACAGCTTAGTTAAGTGATGGACTCCTAGTGACTGACTGACTGACGCGCAGCCGTGGTTAGAAATCTAGTAAGCTTGTGCATTGTTTTCTACTTCGATTTGCATGCTTCTTTCAGTCTTAAACTAACGAAATATCTGCAAACAAAATTTAAATCTTTTCTGTTTGTACTACAGTTTTAATTCATTTGATGTGGTAAATTTGTCATGATGGGATGAATATTCTAATTTCGATCATTTCTTGCCTTATTTTTCTTTATTTCTGTATTTTTTGTATTCTCTCTCTCTCTCTCTCTCTCTCTCTCTCTCTCTCTCTCTCTCTCTCTCTCTCTCTCTCTCTCTCTCTCTCTCTCTCTCTCTCTCTCTCTCTCTCTCTCTCTCTCTCCAAAGATCACTGAATCAGTTTTGTGTGGCTGCCAAGCACATCACTATTGCACACATCCTCCTGGTTATCATGGAGAGCATCGGGCGCATCACGGCAGCTCCTCTGTGTCTTGCCCTGGTGGCAGAAAATTGTGGTGCGATTTTTCCTGGAGCCTGCAAGTCCCCGATCACGTGGCATCAAACAGACACGAACCGAAATGCAAATAGACTGATGGGATGAGCCGCGGAGGATGTTGAGAAAAGCAAACATGGAACACTGCTTTGCTTCACACTCCCAGACACACACACACACACACACACACACACACACACACACACACACACACACACACACACACACACACACACACACACACACACACACACGGCCTTCTCCCTCTTGATTTATTGCTAACTTTGCGAGGCCGTGGTTCAAGTTACGGCAGATTGTGTACAGCTATCTAGCTAACTAGTAACGACCCCCCTTCCTATTGCATTAACTGACAAACAGGTGACTGGAGAGGGTAACCTGTGATCCGTCTGGTGTCACTGTTGACTCTACCACCACCAAGGTAAGGATACAGAGATGAAAGCAGTGGCAGAACCCAGGATAAGTAATTCAAATTTTAGCTATGTATCAATCTATATATACATGTATGGGATGAAATGTGTGATGTGTGGGTACATGAGAGCCAAAATATTCATACCTCTATTCATCATATATAACTTGACATTAATAAAAGAAATATCTAATCTAAGTTATCATGTATATCTTGGTCTCCTAAGGCTCTTACCTTCCTTTCGATATCTAGTTATGTTTGTCAGTCATACCTCTATTCAGTATACATAACTTGACATTATAAAAGAAATATCTAAGTTATCATGTATATCTTGGTCTCCCATGACTCTTACCTTCCTTTTGATATCTAGTTTTGTTTGTCAGTGTGATTTTCGACTTGGTGAGGGATACTGCTTAGTAATAATCTAGAAAAAGGTTAATGAAAGTGTCTCAAATTATACCACGCCACTGTGACTAACAAATTGTCCAGCCACTCCCCGCGCTGCCCGGAGCCTCCCGCTGTGTTAGTTGAGGGCCTGGAGGGAGTGACGCTGACAGTACACAGACAAATGGTTGGCGCTGATGAAGCATTTTTGTTTTTAGCTTGTTTGATGCTCCATGTTGTGTCTGAGTGACGCACTAGAAAATAACTCTTGGCTTTGTCCTTCACGTTATTAACAAAGTACAAGGATAGTATAGCGAGCTAATCCATCACGAGCTCTGGGACCCCAGCACTGGCAGTGAAGCAAAGCATTAATTATGTAATGTAATAATGTGTCGTGGAACTTCATCTAAAAACAGAATGGAAATGTTCCGTCACTGTGCATTTTTTTTTCATAAATAAAAGGAAGGTGTAAGAAGCCATCAGACCTGCATGTGGCAGTCCCTGTATAAATACGTGCCTAACTCACCATCCATATATCAGAAGAACATAAGAAAACAAGAGAAGCTCCAAGAAACCACGAATTTCTTTCTCTTAGGCTCCTTTGTCAGGTTTAAATCTGCGCTCAATCCTCGCAATGTTTGGTCTTTAATGCCCCAAACTAAAGATGACATGAAAGTAATCTGTCCCTGCCGAGAAGATTATAAGAGACTAAGAGGCAGTAAGCCAACTCGTCCTTCCGTCTGTCTTCAGAAAGTTTGTAGCGGGCTGGGGCGGGGTTGAGTCAGGCCTGTGGGGTGCTAGGTTTGTCAGTCTGTGTTACTCTGGACTTGACTTAGCATGGCTTGGCTTGGTCGGGATGGGCTTGGTCTTGGTCTCGGTCTCGACTGGGTTATGTTGAATTTGGCTTGACTTGTATTAACTGAATTCGTTATCTTTCTCTTTTCACTCCTACTGTTTCCCTTTTTCTCCCCTTCATGATCTAGCCTTCCTTTGGTCCCATTTCGTCATCTCTTTCCCTTCACCCATTCACTTTTTTCGACTGGACTGTGCTGGGCTGGGACTGGCTGGGATTGGCTGGGCTTGAGTTGAGGCTGGCGTGAGCAGTGGACGGCTTGAAGGGGGCGCTTTGAGGGAAGTTTTCGTGGCCTGGGAGTGGAGGGTGTGGCGCCTGGCAGATGGGGTCATTTCCTCCTCTTATCTGGGTTAAGTTGGGGCTGAGGTTTGTTCGCGGCAGACTTACGGGACGTGTTTTTTGAAGAGCTTCCTTTACTGGATTGCGCTATAATACTCCACTTGACATTGCTGAGTGCAGGTGTTTAGGAGTATAAGGATTGAGGTGGTGTTTTTTTTTTTTTTTCATGTAAGAGGGGCACTGGCCTAGGGCATCA
>NC_087155.1:15614191-15616691 GCF_035594125.1 Scylla paramamosain | reverse complement strand
GGCGCTGTTCGTCGCTCAAGTTGTCATATTCTTTCGTTCTAGTGATATATTAAGTACTTTTATTGTGTGTTTGTTGTTTGAACGGTAGAAATAGTTGTCATTATTTTTAACAGGTTTATTTATATCCTCTTTGACAGCACGTGCTAAATATATTGTAATAAAGGACGACATTTGCGTCATACTTGGAAAATATGTATCAGCTTTCACCACACGTCATCACCAGCCTGGGCGTTGTATCGCGAGGGGAAGGTAAGGAGGAGGAGGGGGATCAGGGCGTGGTGGCTGCCTAGGGGCGTTCCTATGATGGCATGAAGAATCACCGGCAAAGTTTTCAGAATGGAGAAAGTTAATATCTAATTAGGAGGTGATGGAGGTGGAGGAGGCTGGAGATGGCCAGTGATGGGTGGAGATTGGTGTGTGGGTGAGGCTGGTCACTCCACCACTCCACCTTCAAGGCAACCTCTTAGCATCAACACAAGTCTAGTAGAAGCTGTTGGGTGAGGGGTTATTTTTGCATGTAAAGAAGTCTGGCTTAAAGTGCAGAGCGTGGTTTCGGTTCTGATTTGTATTACAGTTTGTTCAGGGTTCCATTGAATTTCTTCCTAGTTGATGTGAGGTGTGTGGGTCATTATGTTTAGCGCTTTCATTACAACTGTCCTCAAAGCTTACAGAGATGGAGTAGCTGGATTCTCATTATACTTTTTCTCCTTAATGGTGCCATAAAAACAATCTTAAAAATCCCCAATAATTTCTAGTGGATCATTTTGAAAGTAGATGGGATCAGAGACATTTAGAATTGTTTAAAATAAGGGAGTATATTTGAAATTTTAAAAAATTACTGAAAATGTATGCTTACAGCATTGTAAACACTGTATGTGCTTTTCTATGAGTCATATTTTGCATAATAGATCCGGACGTGAAACAATGTTCATTTGTTTTTTATTTACTTTTTTGTGAAACCATACTATGCACAACATGCCTGCAGTATGTAAAAAACACCGTTGTTTCTGGCGCGATAATGACTGTAGATGGTTCTTTATAAAACATTTTCTGCTTTCATCCTGTAGTACAAAAACAAAAGAAAAAGTAAAAAGAAAAAGAGGGTTTTAGTCGTTTAAGACCAAAATGATACACTGTGATAGGATCCAGACGTCTGTAATCACGTAAACAGACAGAATCAGTGGCGGAGACGAGACGGGAAGGGAGAAGCATGGTAGTCTTGAGGCAGGAAATCAGGCTAAGAAAAAGAGGCCTTGAAAAAAACCACGCTGTAAAATCAGGCAAGGTGACAGACAGAGGCGTGGTCCACAACAGGACGTGACGGAGACGAGACTGAGAGGGAAAAAAGTCAGTGTCGAGGCTGAGATATACGATCAAAAAACTGTATGGAAAGAACGGGAAGCGTAACAAGACATTCCCATCAACGCGCTACCTTCCTGAGGGTGTGGAGGTGTGGCGTGGAGGTGTGTGAAGCGTGGAGGCGGCTTTGTGTTGTCTGTTCCCGCCTTGCAGTCTCTCCCTCATTTTCTGTTTTCGTCAATTTGGATGTTTTTTTTTTTTTTCCTCTCTTTTAACTTTCCCACCGACAAGAAAGGTGACAATGAAGTGAGTTGGCAAGACAGTCATTTCTCTCTCTCTCTCTCTCTCTCTCTCTCTCTCTCTCTCTCTCTCTCTCTCTCTCTCTCTCTCTCTCTCTCTCTCTCTCTCTCTCTCTCTCTCTCTCTCTCTCTCTCTCTCTCTCTCTCTCTCTCTCTCTCTCTCTGTCTATTTATATCTGTTTGTCTACCTACCTATCTCATTAAATCATGATCATCTATATTTTCAGCATGTTTATTTTTCATCTCTTTTTTAATACCAGCTGTATCGATTGTATATATATGAAATAACTCTTAACTTATACATCCGCTTCCTCTCTTGCATACAGAAACTTTACGGTTTCCAACGTGCCGTAACTTTACTGTATTTTTGATCTTACATCACTGGAGTAACTCGTGCAATTTAAGACAGATTATGGCCAAAAACTGTAGCTTAGTTTAATCTGCAAAGTAACCATTGAACGTGGGCAGGAGAGAGAGAGAGGGAGAGGGAAAGAGAGAGAGAGGGAAAGGATGGTGATCTGGGAAATGTATATCCAACGTCATTTTTTTTGTTGCTATTTTTTTCTGTTTCCTTAGCCGTTTTTTTTTATATCTTTTGTTCCCTTTTTTTTTCTTTCTTTCTTTCGCCTCCTCATTAGCGGTAGAGAAACTAATCACAGAATAAAGATAGCAGATGAAAAAAGATGAATAAAAGTAACTCAGGTCAAAACGTGAAAAAAAAAGTAAATTCCTGTGACACCGTGTTTATTTTGTTCTGTGGCAAATAAAAATATTAACACGTACAATAAAGTTTGGCGAGCAGATAGATATTTTCGCTTCCATAACATTGTGATCATAATAAAAAAAAATAAATAAAATAACCTCTTTACTGAAATACAAAATAAGTGTTTCAGAAATGTTTT
>NC_087155.1:15526691-15611691 GCF_035594125.1 Scylla paramamosain | reverse complement strand
GGTAGTGTCGTATTGGTGGCGGTAATGCTCTAGTTGGATTTGGTGTTGATAGTGGTGATGAAAACTGGTTGGTGTTAGTTTGTATATCATTGTAAGTGGTGTTGGTGGTTTTGCTCTTGTGTCATTATGGTTTTTGTGATGGTGTGTGTTTTCCTTGGTGATGTTGTTGTGGTGGTAGTGGTGTTGATCATGGTTTTTTGTGATGGTGTGTGTTTTCCTTGGTGATGTTGTTGTGGTGGTAGTGGTGTTGATCATGGTTTTACGGTGATTATGTTGTTGGTTTCTTTTTGATGATGTTCCCGTTAATGATGTTGATTTTGGGGTTAGTTTTAATGCTATGGTATTTGGTGGTGAAGGAGGAGATGGTGGTGGTAGTATAGACATTCCTTGGTGAAGTTCATGGAGGTGATGCTGGTGGTGGTGAAGACAGCACCGGCTACCCGTGACTGAAGGACTGTTACCCATGAAATAGGATCATATTCGCTTCATTACCTGACTCACAACACAGTAACGGAGGCGAAGTTTTTTTACACATTCAGTATTTTTATAAGGGCATTTCTCTTTTAATTCGCAAGTCAGATCTCTCGAAGTCCACGTATTACTCGAGAGGTGACAGGGAAAGGTGATGGGGGAATGCTGCTAACCTCTGCTCCTAGAACTTCTTATATATTACCGTGTTGTTGTGGCATCTCATATCTATCCATTAAGCGATTCCACATATGATTGCTATTCCTAGGTAGTTCAGTGCATATACAAAGGCAAGCATAAGATTATAAGGGTAGCTTTAAGGAGTAAGTCGAGTTATACGTGGCATTCCCTCTACAAAACATACCTATCTATATTTATCTATCCATTCTATCCATATCTTCATTTAAGGTTTCCTAATGATCTGTCATCAAAACCTGATCAGTGAGTCTATTTTAGTCAAGAACCATTCTGCTTGAGGGCTAATTTCTTTATATATATATATATTCTATTTTTCTTTAACATAACTTTTTTCAAGATTAAGCCCGTTATTTCCTGTTCTATCCTGTGTCCTTTCCATGCTATCAATGAGTCTGTTTTAGTCATGAACCATTCTGCTTGAGGGCTAAATGCTTTATATATATTCTATTTTTCTTTAACATAACTTTTTCATGATTAAACTCATTACTTCCTGTCCTACCCTGTGTCCTATCCATGCTATAGAAAAAGACACAAGAGACAATCAAATGAATATCCTATCCAAAAAGGAAACGACAATATATTCATTGATTGAAGCCAAGAAGAGGATTCATGTATAAGGTATGAATGAATTCCTGTGACTTAGTGCCTCTCCTTGTGAAGTGGTGTAGTCCCAAGAAGTATTGGAGGTAAAGTGAGGCCGCGTGTTCTTGATTTTAGCAGTAGAGGAGGTAAAGTGCGGGTTTGTGTAGGTTCACTCGTGCATGACGGAGATGGATGAAACTGTCTTGTGGGTGAATGAACTGCGAGTCTTCCACGGGTCACTGCAAGGAATTATGCTATGCAGAGGAACAGTAACCGTGGAAGTGGATATATGTAATGAATTGCTTATTTATCGGTGTGTTATATATCTTTACATCTGTACCACTCTTTACTTAACGGAAAAACTGAAATATTGGTACAGATAGGTTGAGGGAAGAGGTTGAAAAACGTCAACTTCCGTATTTTCATCATTACATTCGAATTAACCTTATATTATCCAATCCGTGTTATAGCTAACATATTACTGGAAAATCACACCCTAGCTAGAGAGAGAGAGAGAGAGAGAGAGAGAGAGAGAGAGAGAGAGAGAGAGAGAGAGAGAGAGAGAGAGAGAGAGAGAGAGAGAGAGGAGTTTGCGTTAAGGGAGGTGATGCAGCCTTCACGAGTCTCCAATAATTGTTTCTGTGCTAATTTCAGTGGGCTTGTGTCCGCTGAGACTGCACGATCCCTTGTAATCCGCGGGAAGTTGCCTTGCACTAGCTCATGTTTGCTTGCACGAGTGAGAGACCTGTAATCAGAATCGCATCCTTCTCTCACCACGACTATTTTCCCAGGCCACAGATATGGTTAGCCGGGTTCTCACGAGTGTTTTTCCCGTTAATATTGCAGAAATCTTGTTAATTTGTCCCTAGAACCGTAAAAATACATCTAAAAATCCATGTAGCCTCAAATAAATAATTTTAAATGTAGTGGAGGTGCGTCGCAGAACTGTTTCAGGATATGGAGCAGGGAGAGGCAAATGTGTTGCAGTCCCCGGAGCGTCCAGCCACAGCACAGTAGTTTGGTGATCACAGAAACCAGATCAGGAAGTTATTCCCGTAATTAAAGATTATTTCTGATTATTGGCAGCCGAGTAATGGTAGGCATAAATTTGGAAAATTGGATCAGGAGGGTTTTAATTAAATGAAAAGGAAGGAGAACGTTCTCTTGTGTGTGTGTGTGTGTGTGTGTGTGTGTGTGTGTGTGTGTGTGTGTGTGTGTGTGTGTGTGTATGTGTTATTATTATTATTTACTACTACTAATATTACTGTTGCTAATATTATCATTATCATCCTGTTATTATTATTGTTGTTGTTATATGAATAATCGTATTAATTATAAATAAGTAATACTGTTGGTATTTAACTTTTCGTGACATCACGCACGCACGCACGCACGCACGCACGCACGCACGCACGCACGCACACACACACACACACACACACACACACACACACACACACACACACACACACACACACACACACACACACACACACACACACACACACACACACACACACACACACATTCTTTACACTGACTAGTCAAGTAGAACGATGAAAAATAATTGGTGAGGGGGAGGCACCAATACAAATAGAGCGCAAAAAAGAAGCTAATGACAGTGAGGGAGGAGAAAATTGCATAGGAAAGATACGAAGAAAAAGAAGTAGGAATAAAAATAACACAAATAATACATAACAAATTAATTTCTAAAGCGGCGCACAAATGATAAAGAAAAAAGATGCACACATCAGGAAAAAAAAAAAGCTTGTAGATACAGATAATGAAAAAAAAAAAAGATAACAGCGATAGTTTGTTTATGGCTTTATCCTTGAAAGAATTCTTGTATAGTGCTTCTCCCACCTTCTGCTGCTTTCCTCTCCCCGAACTCCTTCTGGCCTTGCATTTCCCGTCGTGCCTCAGTGGAGGGGCGAGTTCGACTCTTGAAAGCATGCGGGTGAACCTTCGAGAGTCCCATGCATCCCTGTTGCATGGAAAGTGAAGTTCATGAATAGATATCCGCTGCTCACCATATCTGAGTCTCAACAAAGGACGGATTTTAATGCGAAGGATTTTATTTTTTTCTATTAGCTTATTGAAGGGGAACAATTTTGAGTGTGGTTTTCAATTTAATCGTGAAAGCTCAGCAGGAAATCATGGAAAATTCTAATTGTTGAAAAAAAACTGTATTTATTACCGTGATGAAAATATTAATAGTAATTCCTAATCATAATTGTAAGAGTGATGATGAAGAGAACCTCGCCATAGAAGGCAGCTCCTGATTGCACAGAATTTACCATCTGCCATCATTATCCATAAATTTATCCAATTTCCTCTTGAAACAATACAATTATCGTAAATCCTCAAACGATATCCAGAGGAAAAACAAACTGAGGCCTTGATGTTGAAAGGAGTAAGTCAATTTAGTTAGCTCACATTCCGCCTCCATTGCAATGTCAGTCAACAAACTTAGAGACACCCTGGGATAAGACCGAGACCCTCAACCTGAGACGCAACACACAGCGATGTATGCAATGCTCTCCTGGCTGAGAATGAATGCGCCCCAACAAAATCAAGTAAAGACTGTGACGTGTAGGATGCTGTACATGGCCGTGTAATACTGTGGAATTAAACGCAGCTCAGTTTTTAAGAGACAGAGCGGCCATTTGTGGGGGAAGTGAAGGGTAAGAATGGGGAGGCAGGGGAGGGAGGGTGCGTCGGAGATCGGCAAGCACCCGCGGCCTGTAGAAGTTCTTATCCGATATTGGGTCAAAGCTCCCGTGATTGGATATTGAAGTAGTGGTGAGCTTAAGGCCAGATTGTCTCCAGGTCTGGGGTTCGAAGTAAAGGTTCTGATCACTTGAAGAGATTTCGAAGCTTCAAATAAATCTTTATTATTAGTTAGCATTAGCATTATTTTTTCTTCTTCTTCTTCTTCGTCTTCTTCTTTATTTTTGTTAGTATTATCATTATTCTTTCTTCTTCTTCTTCTTCTTCTTCGTTTTCTTCTCTTTATTAGTAGTAGTATTATCATTATTCTTTCTTCTTCTTCTTTTCCTTTTCTTCTTCTTCTCCTTTTCTTCTTCTTCTTTTCTTCTTTTTATTATTGTTAGTATTATCATTATTATTTCTTCTTCTTCTTCTTCGTCTTCGTCTTCGCCTTCACATTATTATCATTGTCATTATTATTATTATTTTTATTATTATTATATTATTATTATTATTATTATTATTATTATTATTATTATTATTATTATTATTATTATCATCATCATAATGTACACAACACTTAAGTTTCTTCCTCTCTCTCTCTCTTCTTCTTCTTCTTCTTCTTCTTCTTATTATTATTATTATTATTATTATTATTATTATTATTATTGTCGTTATTATTATTATTATTATTATTATTATTATTATTATTATTATTATTATTATTATCATTATCATCATCATCATAATGTACACATCACTTAACTTTCTTCCTCTCTCTCTCTCTCTTCCTCGCCAGGTGAGTGGTGGTCTTCTCCTGCAGACGAAGCCTTCCCGGCCTGCTCCTGACGAGAATATTGGCAAGTACAGTGAAGGTTTGCGTGTTGAGATAGGGAGGGATTATATGTTTTGAGCAGAAGATAAATGATTTTTGATACTTTTTTTTTTGTTACGTTTGCGAGGAGTTTGTAGTTGTTGTGATTGTTGTTCTTGTACTGACTTTCTAGTTCAGCATCGTCATTATCATCATCGTAATCGCTTTACACTTTTTTTTTTTAGTGTGTGTGTGTGTGTGTGTGTGTGTGTGTGTGTGTGTGTGTGTGTGTGTGTTTATGTAATTGCTTGTTTATTTATTTGTGCATGTGTTTTCACTTACATTATTGATATGAGCAAAATAATTATTGGTATGAGCAAAAGAATTATTGGTATGAGCAAAAGGGGAGAGAGAGAGAGAGAGAGAGAGAGAGAGAGAGAGAGAGAGAGAGAGAGAGAGAGAGAGAGAGAGAGAGAGAGAGAGAGAGAGAGAGAGAGAGAGAGCAGGGAAACAAGCATTCGTTGAGAGCAAAAGACATCAAAGATTAAAGTGAATGAGGTTAAGTATAATGTTTTCTGAGAAGAGACAATATGTTTTAATAGAAGATTGTAAGAAAGGAACACACTGAGAGGAAATGTGTGTTTGAGGGCTAACAAAGAGACGGGGAGGATAAAATTCGTAATTGATCTTGTAGAGAGAGAGAGAGAGAGAGAGAGAGAGAGAGAGAGAGAGAGAGAGAGAGAGAGAGAGAGAGAATCACTTAATGACCTCTGGCTCGCGTGGGTTTAGTTTAATTTCTTTTCTTTTCTCCGAACTCTTATCCCTATCTCTCTCTCTCTCTCTCTCTCTCTCTCTCTCTCTCTCTCTCTCTCTCTCTCTCTCTCTCTCTCTCTGTCTGTGGTGCGTGGGTGTTGAGGAAAGGATATCTTTCGCCGCGGGGAATAAAGATTGAGTGTCTGAAGGTGTGTGGCTGGCTGGCTGGCTGGTGGTGGTGGTGGTGGTGCCTGCAATGGCCGCGTCTGTCTTCGTTACCCTCTGACTGTCTGCTAATCTGCTTAAATTGAGGCCTTTTTTTTCGTATTGTTTCTTTCTTTTTTTAGTTTCGTCTCTGGCGAGTGCATTTTAAGATTTTCGAATTTTTGAAGGTATTTTTTTTTCTTTTGCCGTCCACGACTTCAATTTTTCGATGGATTTGTTATTTTTTTCTTTTGTTCTCTCATTTCAATTGTTGATTCGGGTATATATTTGTTCATTCGTTCTATCTTTTTTCTCATCATCGTCGTTGTCTTTCTCCTCCTCCTCCTCGTCCTCCTCCTCGTCCTCGTCCTCCTCCTCCTCCTCCTCCTCCTCCTCCTCCTCCTCCTCCTCCTCCTCCTCCTCCTCCCAGCCAACGCAGCCAGGTCCCTGTAGAAATAATTTACATTTATTCCTCTAAGCTTCAATTTGCTTATGAATTTAAAGCATCGCCGTGGAGACTCTCTAGGATCCTCGGGAAACCCCCTTCCCCCCTCTCTCTCTCTCTCTCTCTCTCTCTCTCTCTCTCTCTCTCTCTCTCTCTCTCTCTCTCTCTCTCTCTCTCTCTCTCTCTCTCTCTCTCTCTCTCTCTCTCTCTCTCTCTCTCTCTCTCTCTCTCTCTCTCTCTCGAGTATTGATCAAGGTAACCCTCGTATCGGTCCACCAAACTTTTGACTGCGAGGTGCAAACATTCTTCCTGACGTGGGATGTAATATAAATGTAAATTTTTCTTCAAGACTGCAAGATGGTGTCTGTTATTTTTTTTTTTTTCACTGTATCGTCGAGTATTATTATCTTCACTATCGTCCTATTCATCGTCATCATTATGAAAAATTATGCGCAGATATTCTCTACACATCTCTCCCGTCTGTATGTCTTTTTTTTAGAGCGTCACAAGAAAGTAGCATTTTTTTTTTTTTTCATCTCATCTTTACTTTTCGTTCGCTTATCAGCCCTGCTTTGTTTTTCCATCCCTAAGTTGATATTTTGTCTTTTCTCTTGCTGAAATATTATCTGCAAAATGTGTCTTGCCCACGTCAATTTTTTTTTTCTTTACTAACTACATTCTTCTCATTGTCTCCTATCACCAGCATTTATTCATCTTTACCTTTATTTTTTTATTATTATTTTTTTTTTTTCATGGAGGCACATCAGGGGAATTTTACTGATTTGTGATGTGTAATCTTACCCAAAAAGCTAACAACGATTGAAATCACTGGTCTGTCATGGCATCTATGGTGGGGCTTTCAGGGAGGTTTTCAGTGACAAAAATAAGTGGTTTCTGTTAAATCAGATTTGCAGGCAATATGATTTTCTATTTTTCTGTTTGGGACTTTACATGTTATTTTTTCAATTAATTTGGAGCGGAGTTTAATTCATCCAACAAAATTTCATCCAGTGTCAAATGAAGAGATGTGACTGTGACATGGGAATCCCAACAAAAATCAACAATAATAATAAAAAAAAATACTAAACAATAAATAGTTAATCAAATGGACACACACACACACACACACACACACACACACACACACACACACACACACACACACACACACACACAGGTCATTCTTAACCGCAACACAGTAGATTCCAGTACATCAGAGCAATAAGAGACCATTCATTTCATTCTTTACACTCTTGACGACCCTGAGTGCACTTAACTGAACAAAAATCCCTGACAGTGATGGACGAGTGACCTGAAACGAACCGAGCGTCACCCTTCATTGTCAGTGTTAGAGAGAGAGAGAGAGAGAGAGAGAGAGAGAGAGAGAGAGAGAGAGAGAGAGAGAGAGAGAGAGAGAGAGAGAGAGAGAGAGAGAGAGAGAGAGAGAGAGAGAGAGAGAGAGAAAAAGGAAACCGTTAAAAATGCATACAGAACTGTCCCCATACAAGTGTCACTGAGAATTAACTGTTTGTGTTTCGCTAGTCACTGTCATTGTTAGAGAGACGGAAAAGAAAGATTGAAAATACTTACAGAAATATCTCTGAGATTCTTTATACTATAGTCCTCAATTTTGCGAAGTTTCTTTCGCAAAAATACATGGTTTATCATTAAGGCATACCAGCCTCTATTCCAGCAGAGTCGTCAGTCATTCCCTTTATTGGCAGCCTACAGAGTTCCTCCTTTCTTCCTTTCTCCTTGCGTTTCCTGCAGGACTCTACGTGGCCACCTCAGCTTTCTCTTTGTCCATCCTCAACCCTATTAATTGTGTCCGTCCTATTGTGTATCTGTGTCTGTTGGTGTAGGATGGAGATGGGAAGAAAGAGAGCAGAATTCATTCCATAGGGAAATACGAAATGAGAAATATGCAAACCAAAGGAATAGGAAAATAATAGGAAAACCAACAATTGCAAGGAAATGATGGGGAATAGAAGATGCCTGCGGGAAGAGGATGTACCAGACAGAAGTTATTAGGGACAACATACAAGACCGGGTGAACCCAACAGGGATTAATAAGGCGAAGAAATAGAAGGAGGAGTAGAAGAAGAAAAATGAGGAAAAGGGGAAAAAGAGAAAAGAAGAAAAAACTAGGAGGACTACACGGAGAATACGAAGAAAAGGAAAAAAAAATAAGAGGCAGAAGAAGAAGACAAAGAAGAATATGTAATGAGGAGAGTAGCTGAAGATGTGAAGAGAAGAGGGGAAGGCGAAGAAGATATAAAGAGGAGAGTGATTGAAGAAAAAAAAAAAAACACGGGGAACAAAAAGAACAAAAAAGAAAAAAAAAACAAGAACAAGAAGAAAAGAAGAGGATGACACGAAGAGGGGAGATGCTTGGCTATAACATCATTAGAGGCGGGAATGCATGTTGACTGCGATGAATTATTTTAATGAAACACACCAGCTGATAATTCTCGCTGGTCTTATTGCATTCTCCTCACTCATTAAGGTAAATTCGTATTAGATAGCTGGCGAAGAGAACACGGGATGGGACATTGACAGCTGCATTTCTTTTCACCTCCTACCAGGCTAATCACATTGTCCTCATCGAGTTTTTAGTGTCACTTTGCTAAATACGGTGTAAAAAAGTAAATAATGGAGGTGTAATCTAAGTGACTGTAATGTGAGAAAAAAGTAATCTAAATGACTATGTATAATTAGAAAACAGTAATTCAAATGACTATGTGTAATTAGAAGCAAATCCAAATGACTCCATAAAGTAAGGAAATAGTAATCCAAATAACCAAATAAAGTAAGAAAAAAGTAATCTAAATAATTACATATAAATAAGAAAAGCAGCACAAATCACTATATAAAGTAAGGAGATAGCGAATTAAGTTTAACAAGCTCGCTCTCCTTTTAAATTTTTAGTAGCCATTTACTTTACACTTGATCTGGCAAATAATGAAGATGGATAAGACAGTGAGCGGCGGCGTAAGAGAAAGAAGGGGGAGAAGGCGGAGGGGGAGAAGAGCACGGAGAAGGCGGAAAGAAATAAATATCAGTGTAAGAAGACGCTAAAACTCTAACCAAGAGAGAGAACACACTCATTCAGACCATCTTTTATAGTCGCTTTTGTGCGGGTAAGGGACGAGTGGGCGGGTGGTGGCGATGGTCTGGTCTGGGTGTGGCGGGAGAGGAACAGGTGGTGGCGAGGTGTTGGCGGCTGCTTCGTGGGAAAAGAAAACGAGACTGGGACAGGCGGGTGTGTTAAGGGGCGGGAGGCGAGGTGAAGGTGCCGATGCTGGTGGCCGTGAAGGTGGCAGTGCAGGAGACGTGGGTGTGGGAAAGCGGCGCTGTAAGAGGGAGAGTGGTCGGCAGTGTGAAGATGAGAATGTGAGAGAAGGAACATGAGATTTTGCACATTACTGAGAGAGAAAGGGAGAGACGGTACGTGGATAACAGTAGAAGTAGGCTAAATAAAGGTGAGGGTAGTAACATTATGAGAGGCACAGGTGAAAGACGGGATGAGAGGAAAAGGGATGGACAAGTTAAAAATTAAATTATTAGAGAGGGAACATAAAATTTACAAAATAGTGAGAGAAACGACACGGAAGAGGAAGAGGAACGAGTAGAGTAGAAATGAGGAAGAGGAAGGGAAAGAAAATATGAAGTTTGCACAATAATTTCAGCGAGAGAATATAATTATAAGGGTTCATTGTACAGCAAAGGTTGTGAGACGATGCAGGACGGCAGTGTAAAGAAAGAAGTAAGACTGTAAGACGCTTTGAGAGGTGATTATAGGACAGCAATGGAAGCAAAACAAGTGCTGGAGGAATGGAGGAAATAAAAGACCAGGAAGGAAGTGGGGCAAACCATAGCGGAAGAGAAGAAAACCTGCGGTGCTTATGAAGGAGCAATGTGCGAAAGGAAGGCGGTGGTGAGAAGAAAGAATAAGTGCATTGAACGCTCCAGCTCGCTTTCCATAAAAGGAAAAAAAAAAAGAAACGAGGTCACTCTTTAAAGGAAATTAGACGAGCTTAGGGGAAAGTTAGCGAGAAAAAACATTGGTCTGAAAACCTCGCTTAATTTTCTGCAAATAGAAATGTCCTATGAATATTATTTTGTGCGGGAAGCTCTCTTGGTGTGAATATTTGCATGTGAAACACAAATGAATATAAAGGAAGAACAAAACATAAATTTATTAGCCCTAACGAGGCTGTTTGAATCGTTTTTCTTTTCATTTTTTTTTTCATCATGACTGATTTCCGTTTTGTTTTCCGTGTGTATTCTTTTTTTTTTAATTCTATTATATTAATTTCCGTTTTGTTTTCCGTGTATATTCTTTTTTTTTTTTAATTTTCTTATTTAATTTGTTGATTGATGCATTTATTTCATTCATTCGCTAATAAATTCCCTCCTCCTCCTCCTCCTCCTCCTCCTCCTCCTCCTCCTCCTCCTCCTCCTCCTCCTCCTCCTTCTCCTTCTCCTTCTCCTCCTCCTCCTCCTCCACCCTCCTCCTCCTCCACCCTCCTCCTCCTCCTATACCTCCTTCTCTTTACGGCGAAAGCTAAGGACATTTTACTTTAACCAGAATATATATAAAACTGATAAAACTGAGATATTTAACTATAACTGCACATACGCAGGAAAATGAACCAATAAAAAGAAAGTTAAATAAAATCAACAGGTAAACAAATTAATAAGAAAAAAAAAAGAAGAGTAACGAGGGTGGATTTGTGCATATTTATTTTTCATAGCCGAAATCCTGTGCAGTTCTGAAGGAGACTGAACAAACGAACATAATGAGCGAGGAACACAATATTGTTTGGAATGTAACAAAACACCCACATTTACTTTCGTAGCGACGCCATTTGCATCATCATTATAAAACTCTCTCTCTCTCTCTCTCTCTCTCTCTCTCTCTCTCTCTCTCTCTCTCTCTCTCTCTCTCTCTCTCTCTCTCTCTCTCTCTCTCTCTCTCTCTCTCTCTCTCTCTCTCTCTCTCTCTCTCTCTCTCTCTCTCTCTCTCTCTCTCTCTCTCTCTCTCTCTCTCTCTCTCTCTCTCTCTTTTTTCCATTATTTAAGTTAAGCTAAGGAAGGGAGGAAAGAGAGAACTGGTAGATTGGACAAAGTTAGGAATGAGGAATAGAATGGGAAAGAAAAAAAGACTGAATTTGTAGGAAGGAATGAGAAGTATTAATAAAGAAATTATGGAAGTATGGATAAGAAGAGGGAAGAAAAAAGGAAAAGAATGAAAGCATGAGAAAATAAAGTGATTTAAGAAAGAAGGGCAATATAGGAATAAAACCAAAAGAGTAATTATTTATTGTATGTTATTTTACGTTTTTTTCATGTCATATTTTAGTAAACACTTGGCGAGCGGCGGAAAGGTCGGCTCGAGTCAGACTCCACAATGAGGCGTTTGTGTTTGTTATTCCTCGGATGGGATATAATGAGAGAGAGAGAGAGAGAGAGAGAGAGAGAGAGAGAGAGAGAGAGAGAGAGAGAGAGAGAGAGAGAGAGAGAGAGAGAGAGAGAGAGAGAGAGATTTGATATTTTGAGGTCGCTTTCACTTATTGTAATCAGGATAATAATTACAATACATATTTACGAGCCGAGTTCCATTAAATTTAAACTCTTTTATGAACCTACATATATTTTTGATCTTTTGTTGTCAGTAAGAGAGAGAGAGAGAGAGAGAGAGAGAGAGAGAGAGAGAGAGAGAGAGAGAGAGAGAGAGAGAGAGAGAGATTGTATAAGGACGATGACAAAAAGGCTTATTATACGAGGATAAGGGCTCTGTGTTTTTATAATAAGGGAAGAATTAGGGTAAGGACGCAGCATCTTTAATCTGATGGTGACCCCTGAGGTATTGGAGGAGAAGGAGGAGAAGGAGAGGGAGGAGGAGGAAGAACAAGAACAAGAAGAGGAGGACGCATTTAGTTTTCACCGAGGGATTAAACAGATCGGCGGAAGTGGAAGGAAGTGCGCTCTTAAACAAATTGGTACTAATTGAAATATGTTAATTCTTGGGGAGATTATAAGGATTTTGGTATTACTTCCTCGTACTCGTCCTCTTCTGCTCCTGTTTCTGCTCGTGTGTGTGTGTGTGTGTGTGTGTGAGTGTATGTGTGTGTGTATGTGTGTGTGTGTGTTTAGCGGAAGTGATTTAATTAAGTGATGGTGCCTTTGATACGTAAGTAAAAAGGAAATAAAAGTGTAAAAAATCTCTAACAGAAGGAAATTTCAAGGTATGTTGATAAATCTGAAATAATAATAATAATAATAATAATAATAATAATAATAATAATAATAATAATAATTAGTAATAGTAGTAGTAGTAATAGTAATAGTAATAATAATAATAATAATAATAATAATAATAATAATAAGAAGAAGAAGAAGAAGAGGAAGAAAATAAGAAAAGAAAAAAAAAAGATGGAAAAAGGAGGAGGAGGAGGAGAAGGACAACCATCACCATTACCATCATCATCATCATCATCACCATCATCTTCATCATCATCATCACCACTATCATCACCGCAATTCCTGATCCTCTTACACCAGTCCTTCACTACACAAACGCAAACCTCCTTTGGGATCATTAACTAATCCTAGCACGAGGCCAGAGTTCATCCACCTCACTTTGCCTTTGTAACCTCACCTAATACCGCTGCGATTCTAGTCTCTCGAGGTTCCTTTGCAATCCTAACGTGTTTACCTGGTATATTTGCTTCCCTTGTGGTCCCATCTCGTGTGTTACGTGTGTATGGAGCTGGTGGTGGTGGTGGTGGTGGTGGTGGTGGTGGTGGTGTTGTCCATTTCAGTACCACGTTATCAGTTTCATTGTATCCTAGATGGTTATTAAGATTAAGTTTAAGATGCTGGTTTTGGATTCAGCTTGTATGTTACATGTGCCTCGTGCTGTTGGTAATGCTGATAGCTTTGTGTCTCAGTACTTCGGCATCAGTTTCATTGTATTCTGGTTGTCATTAGATTAAGCTTAGGATGCTGCTTGTCCTAATAGTCATCTTCTACAACCTTTCACTTGTTAATATTGGCTTGCTATTCCTCACTAGATATTTTTTTCCATAAGGTTCTGTCTTCTGTCTCCTCTCCACTCAACCCTCTCTCTTTTATATCATATATGCAGCCCTCCCATCCCTTCTCCGGCCTGCTTCGTCGGAGTTAAAGTCATCTGGAATAACTCATCAGCTACAATTTTAACATATTTCTATTCTAACAGTAGAGAAGTTTTGGAAGTTTGTAAATTGCTTATAGTACTGAACAGGGTAAACATCCATTCCGTAAAGAGCTTTGTCGTGTGGAACATTGCATCATTTACTCAGAATTTCTTGAAGTTAATTGATCTTTTTTTTTGTGTGTGGTTTGGATGGAAAGGAAAAAGGCTTACGTAACTATCTGAATCCTTTTCGTGTTGATTAATCCACCCCTATATTTTTTTTTCGAACTGTGAAGTTGTCGTACCGAACAAATTTACCAACTACATTCTGCACCAGTATGGTCAGTATACATAGGTGTGTGTGTGTGTGTGTGTGTGTGTGTGTGTGTGTGTGTGTGTGTGTGTGTGTTTGCGCGGGCGCGTGGTTGCAATCTGCATACACACCCTTGCTTTCTGTCCGTCACCCTCAGACTGAAATTCATATCTGACTTTGTGAACTGAGTGACGGAGGTTGCCAGACACTCGTGACGTCTTGAATCACGGGTCAGTCGTCACTCACTTTACCTTTGGCGGAGATGGACAGCAAGGGGTGGCTCGACACATTGCCGCTACACTTGCCGCCCCGTCATGCACCAGCTGTCACTGTGTTGCTTGCTGCTGCCTCACGTATTGGGAATTTGTCAAGTATTTCATTCAAACTTTACAGAGATGTTATTGTGTTTTTGTAAAAGTAAACCTTACATTAAAATATATATCACTAGAGAGTTTATCTGTTTCAGTAACTGCAACTGACTGTACAATCCCGTTATTGTACCTTAATGAAAATAAACCTATATAAAAAAAATATATATATATATATTACTAGTGAGTTTGTCTGTATGGTTCACTGTAATTATGAAATTCCGTTATTGTGCCTATTAGATCTTATAAATGTTATGAATAGAACTATATTGTGCTACGCAGCTAAGCGGAGTGGATTAAGATGAGTATCAGAGACCAGAGAAAAAAAGTTATAGATGTGATATATAAATGTGATGCTTGCGTCATGAGAGTCGTGGATGCGTGAGGCAAGTGATGCACGTATCGCCAATGCATACTTGATAATACCTTGCCTCTCGCACAACTCAGAGGGAGGGAGGGAGAGTCACGCCACCCTCGGAATCTGCCTTGCATTGACATCTATATGTGGACCTTTAACATTCATGCAGTAAGTGTATTAATAATAGAGGTGCTTCCTCCTACACCTCTCACGTCAACACAAACCTTTTTAACAGCTTTCGGAAACTGCAATATGCACTCGTATGCTTTTCGTGAGACAATACATAATACATTCAAAATCCTACCTACCAGTTAGTCAGGAAGATTAAATAGTGTGGCTTTCAGATACTTCTAGCTGCTCTTCTGCACACATTATTTAATACATCAAGTAACCTCAACATTTATAACTAGTGCTGAGATGTTTAATTACGTCTTATTGCAAAGGTGAAAATCCCTAATTGGATTTTTCTTTTTTCTTTTCTTTTTTTTTTTTTTTTTTGCTGTTCTTTCACTCCCAATACTGCTTAACATACATAGTACAATCAACATCAATAACTGAGATGCCGAATTATTTTCTGTTGCAAAAGTAAAAGTTCCTAAGTGTGATTTACGCCTGCTTTGTTCCTCGTACTCATGGATTTACTAACAACTCACCACCACTACCAGTAATATATTGTCTTTAGGTTATGAAAAACCCTCTTCCTTTTTCTAGCGGCGTCTGAAACATGTGTTTCTGCATTATCTGTTATATTTGCAGCCTGCCTCTGTGCGTCCTTAGTGGGTATATAAAACAACAATTAAGCTGCCGTGTTTTATAAAGGATTAGTTGCAGCGTGCGCGTCAGCCCTCCTCGGCTACCTGGGCCGCTACAGCTTTGATGAGTTTGTCTCGTTTTTTGCAGAATGGGTGAGTGTGTGTTCCTGTGGTGCTGGCTCAACTAAATGGGTGGAAGGCTTGCTGTTTACTTTTTTTTTTTATATTTAGGACAAAGTAAATTAGTCATGTGGCTTTAAAGTATGTACATTTCCTCTTTTGCTGTCTGATAAAACGCTGGAGAAAGTAGTGGTATAGAATGGAAGGCTTTTTCACGGTTTTATACTTCTGAAAATAACTTAACCTAGACTCTATTGTTCTTTTTTTCCAAGCTTCTCTTTAAGACTGATATCAACACCATTTATTAATCACTTATATATTTAGGGAAAAGTCTAAGTTGTAGTAAAAATTCATTTTTTTTTTTTTTGAGGCATGTTAGGATTCTGCAAGTAAATACTGTATAGGGAAGAGAAATACGCTTTCCATACTTTTTTTACAGTCACTTTTCCTTTTCCTCCTTTCATACATTTTTATTTCCGTATTTTTGTACGTTGGTTTTTTACGTCCTCCCCTTTACACTTTTCCTTTCTTTTTTTATGTTTATGTTTTGTTTCCTTAAATAAATACTTGGTGAAGCGAATGAAGGCGAGAACGACGAGGGAAGGACGTGGCGGATGACTTCGCTTGGACAGGGAGAGCACCGTGACGCAGAGACTACCACCACCATCACCACCACCAGCCTAACAAGTCACTATTTGTTCACCATATTATAAACATTATATCAGCACTTCATAGGTTATCACTTTACAACCTTCACGTCATCTTCACCTCACCATCACAATCATCCCCACCACCACTATCACTAAGTCACTATTCGTTCACCATATTAAAAACACCACACCACACTAGGCAATCACTTCACAGTTTCCACTTGACTTTTCACTATTCCATCGTCACTATCAGAGAATGCAGAGGCCAGGGAAGAGAATAGAATGAATGAATAAATAGATAAATGAAGAAAATATTGTGAATGTTGAGAAAGAATGCGAATGGGGAGAATAATACGAAAAGATTTAACAGATGTTGATTGATTAAAGGTGAATCACTGTTTGCTTTCGAAACTTAGCGCTGTGTGTGTGTGTGTGTGTGTGTGTGTGTGTGTGTGTGTGTGTGTGTGTGTGTGTGTGTGTGTGTGTGATGGAAGTGGAAAAATTGCGCATTTACCGTTCCTTGTTTGTTTTTGTTTTTGTTGTTGTTGATACTGGTGTTGTGTTTGTTGTTCTTGCTGCTCCTATAAATCTAATATTATTGTTTCCAAGGAAGAATCAATGCACATACGAAAGATATATAGTAGTAGTAATAAAAATAACAATGTTAGTGATTATAGAATTGTAATAGTAGTAGTAGTAATAGTAGTAGTAGTAGTAGTAGTAGTAGTAGTAGTATCATTAATATTCCAACAAATAACAAAAATATAAGAATCTGTAGATCAGTTAGATGTAATGTTCTTAGTAGAAGCAGTAGTAGTACCAGTGGTATTACTAGCATTACCATTAGCAGCGACAGCAGTAGTAGTAATAGTACCATTAATATTCCAACCAACATCAATATAGAAATACCAGTACTGTAGAGGAGGTTAGGTAATGCTCTTAGTTATACGGTACTGTACAGCAGGCGAACGTATCCTTTAAAGGTGGCGTGGTCAAGGGGAGGCGTCTCTCTGCATGTGTAAATCATCAGACATTCTCTTTCATGCTCAGCTCCAAGGCTGCTAAGGGAGAGGTGACCGACGCTCTCCACGCCACACTAAACGGTACGCTGCAGTGGGTCAGTTAGGTATCATGTCCGATAATGATAGTAGTAGTAGTGTAATAGTAGTAGTAGTGGTGGTAGTAGTGGTAGTAGTAGTAGTAGTAGTGGTAATGGTGAAAATAGTAGTAATAGTACGTGGTAATAGAAGTAGTGATAGTAGAAGTAGTAGCCGCAGCAACAGTAATGGTGGTAACTTTAACAATAATGGTACCGACGAAAATAGCAATGATGATATAATTGATGATCATGATAATAATATTGTTAATGATGATGACAACAATAATGATGATAGCAGTAATTTACCACTACTATCTGTCAGTATACTAGGCCGACAATCCCACATACACACACACATTATTCGCACCCTCAGCCGTCAGAACAATAATAAAAGTAATAAATAGATAAGTATAAATAAATAGATCAGATAACATTAACATCATCTAGAACAACACCAACAAGAACGCTAAAAAACAACAACGACAACATTAATGACAAGCAAACAGTCGCCTGAACACTAATGATAATGAGCGGCCCGGGATGGGAGCAGCCCGGAGCATCGCCACTAATTCACTGAGAAAGAAGACGTGCCGAGCAAACACGAGGCAATTACCGGCCAGGACTGTGTTTAAGTGATCATTATTAAAGGGGAATAATGATAGGAGGCGCTGGAATAGTGGGAGGAGGAAGAGGAATCGTAGGAGGAGGGGGAGGAGGATGTGGAAGAGTAGAAAGGGTTAGGTGATGGAGGAGATGAAGTGGAAATAATGAAGAGAAAGAGTAGTAGTAATATGTGAAATGAAAGACTAAGAGAAGAAGGACGCCGAGGAAGAGGAGGACCGAGAAAAGGTGAAAAGGAGGAAAATGATAAACAGAAGGAAAGAGGGGAAGAAAGAAGGCAAAAAGGAAAGAGTGGAAGAAGAGAAGTTAGAAAAGGACGAGAATGGTGAAAAGGAGTTGAAACATGATGAAAAGGATAATCATAAGGAAGAAGGAGGAGAAGGAGAATGAGGGGGAGAAAGAAGAAGAGGAAGAAAGAGAGGGAAGGAAAGAGAAGGAAGGAAGTCTAATTCTGTTTGTTCTGAAGTTAAGTTACACATTAAGGAAACAATTACCAAGCGTTTGTGAACATAATCCTTATTTACTCTCTCTCTCTCTCTCTCTCTCTCTCTCTCTCTCTCTCTCTCTCTCTCTCTCTCCCGGAAGGGGCGTGGCTCGTGGTGTCGTGGGTGGGAGGCGGCCAGGTGGGGGCGGCGAACAGGTTAACATGACGGATGATGAATCAGCTCGCGTTGGCAGGTGAGGTAGGCAGACGAGGCAGTGGGGTGAAATATGACTTAGGGGAAAGTGGTGAACTGTAATCTTGCGGTAATCTTGTGTACTTGCATCGCTATCAGAGGGAATGTAGGTGAGGCCTAGAAGGGAAGAGCGAAGTGTAAAAATAAAAAAAAATAAAAAAAATTGTGGGTGAGATAAGTAGATAGGTAGATGGATAGACAGATAAACAGGTACACTTATAGATAGGTATATGGAGATAGATAAATAGATAAAATAAATATGTAGATTGATTGTGATTGATTGAGAGAGAGAGAGAGAGAGAGAGAGAGAGAGAGAGAGAGAGAGTAAAAAAGAGAGAGAGAGAGAGAGAGAGAGAGAGAGAGAAAAGTTCTAGCAAAAAAAAAAAAATTAAATTCGTGGTTTGAGATAAAAGAGTACAAAAAATCACGCTTGCCTTACGTCTAGGAAAAGAAAACCGAGAATTCTGTATTATATTGCGCAGGAACAAAAGAAGAACATGTAGCGCACTGAAGATGAAATACAAACTCACAAAATATACTACAGGAGATTTCAATAACACCTATAGTAATGAAACAAGACTAGAACGCCTTTAGTGAGGAAAGAAAAACAGAAGAAAAGAAGAGAAAATAGTATTTCGTAAAGATAAAACATACACATTGCCCTGAAAAGAAAATAAAGCCGATCATAGTAGACTCGTGTGCCCTTAGTGAGGAATAGAAAAAAAAATAGAAAAAAAGATGAGCATAGCATTGCGTACCAGACAAAAAAAAAAAAAAATACATGAACACATTCCACTAAGGAGAGAAACGAAAAAAAGGAAAAAAAAAAGGAAGTTGTTATAGACAGTAAAAGTTTTCTAGAAAGGTATTATTAGGCTTAGAACACGAAAGAATTTATCATCTGCTCTGTCTTTGGAATGAATTGACACAGAAAGGAAGGTGTGATGTGCAGGATTGTAGAGGCAACAAAGCTACATGTTAATTTAATATAAGCTTGGAGAGAGAGAGAGAGAGAGAGAGAGAGAGATGAGAGAGAGAGAGAGAGAGAGAGAGAGAGAGAGAGAGAGAGAGAGAGAGAGGAGAGAGAAAGAGAAAGAGAAAGAGAGAGAGAGAGAGAGAGAGAGAGAGAGAGAGAGAGAGAGATAAGCTTCTAAAGGGAGTGGACAGAGTTTAGTAGGAAAAGTGAGATCTCGTCGGATAATCTTATATTTTGAATCAGAGAGAGAGAGAGAGAGAGAGAGAGAGAGAGAGAGAGAGAGAGAGAGAGAGAGAGAGAGAGAGAGATACATACTCGTACATACTGCACATATAAAGACATAGAAGTTAGTGAATCAGAGAGAGAGAGAGAGAGAGAGAGAGAGAGAGAGAGAGAGAGAGAGAGAGAGAGAGAGAGAGAGAGAGAGAGAGAGAGAGAGAGAGAGAGATACATACATACTGCACATATAAAGACATCGAAGTTAGTGGCTATAAGAGCATAATAACTTGCAGACTTAATTACCAAAACTACCATTACTTAGCAGCGAGGAATGAATGGCATGCAAATAGATAGGCGATCATTTGTTTGGCATCCCTCGCTAATTAACTGCACTGCCTGGGCGATGCTCGGTCCTGAAGTGGCACCGCGATACATTACGAGTATAAAGGAGAGGCTTTTGCATAAATTGTATATACGCCATGTTTCGTATTTATTCTTGTGTACCTACGGGTTTTGAGTGGCGGTGAATAGATCAGTTCTGGGTAAATATTAAGTTTATCAAATCTATATGGTTCTTTATAATGTATCTTTGTTTTAACTGCAGCACCAGTTTTCCCCAGTAATCGCCTGTAAATATTCAGTCACTATTTTTTTTATTTGGTGTTGAGTGGCATCGTAAATGTATTGATGTCTGGAACTGCCATACTATTTATAGACGAGGTGAAATACAGTTAAAGGAACATTTCTGCCTAACGCCCCACACCATGGATGGCAAAAATAGTTAAGGGTATGACATTGCAGTGACATTTTGTAGAGCTTAGCGAAAGTTTGCACGCGTAAAAAAAAGAGTTAGAGAGAGAGAGAGAGAGAGAGAGAGAGAGGAGAGAGAGAGAGAGAGAGAGAGAGAGAGAGAGAGAGAGAGAGAGACAGAGAGAGAGAGAGAATGATGAAGGAAAGTCAATTTTGTGCCTTAAGCCCACACCAAGAATGGCCCAAAAAAAAAAGTTAAATGTAATAAATAAAAGGAAATTAAAGGTGAATAAATAAATGGCATAGAATACAATAGAGGCGTGAAGGGAATACACGAATGAAAAGAAAAAAAATAAAAGAAAAAAGATAAACGAAACTGAAAATATACGAAATAAAAAAATGACAACAAAAGCCTGATATCAATAAGAAAAAATGAATAGCTAGATAAAAAAAGAAAAAAAAAAAGATAAATATACAAGGAAAGATTTAATCCTCCGTTTTCCATCACTCTGAATTTCCCGGATCAGACTTAAATCCCCCGAACTAATAAAGCAGCGGCGCATAGCCAGACCAGCACATCAGATGCAGAAATATCGTGTGAGTGTGTGAATGTCAGGCGCGAAGTGGAAACCAGAAATCAGCAGCCAGTGCTTATATATTATTTCTCTCCGTCATTTCTTTCCCTCTTGTTGTAAGCGATGTTTGATTTCTGAGACTGATATTTGTTACTTCGTCTGAGGAATACTAACCAGCAACTTTTCTTTATCTAGTGGTTCTGTTCACCTTGTCTTCCATTCCTTATTTTGTTCTTGTGCAGGGATAAGTACTGTTTGATTGACACTGATATTTGTTAATTTGAAGAAGAAGAATCAGCAACTTGTCTTTATCTAGCACTTCTCTCCATATTTCATTTCAGTCTTGTTATTTCTTCCTATGCAGAGATCAGTAATCAGTAATGTTTGATTCTGACGCTCCGATAATTGTTATTTCATTTGAGGATCGGTAATCTGCAACTTGTCTTCGTCTGGCACTTCTCTCCACCTTTTCCTCTACTCTTGCACTTTATTCGTATAGGGAGATAAATAATGTTTGACCTTGACTGGTAATTGCACTGTTATTTGTTACTTTATTTAAGAAACGATAATAAACCATTTTCTTTATTTTTTTCTTTGTGACATTTTTCTTTTCTGTCACAGCTGGCATTTAGTCTTACGCAGGGGATAAATAACGTTTGGCCCTAAGTGGTAATTACACTATGCTATTTGTTAGTTCATTTGACGATCGATAGAGCTGATAAAGGACTTCAATTACTCAGTCACTGTTGGGTTGATATTAACGAATCGAATATCTCTAATAAGCTGCAGTGAAAGTTATTGGTGTTCCAAGAGTTCTTTCATTACTAAGTCACTCTTTTGGTCGGTATTCTCAAATCTTGACTATTTTTTAACAGGTTGCAGTGAAAGTTATTGGGGTTTCAAAGAGTGATTTCATAGTTGTAGTGAAAATTTGATAGGGCTTCTATACTAATGAATAAGGAAAATAAGAATACGACGACTCATTGCTATCGCTTTTCAAAATAGTCTTTATTAGAGAAAGTGCCTAAGAATTCGGGACCCTATTGCTGTTAGTGACGCCTCTCGAAATTTTTCTCAAAACTTGCACTACATCATTTGATTAAGTTTGAGAAGCCATGACACTCAAAAGATTAGTGCTGTAAATTTATTCATCACGAAATTGCTAAAAGTGTTCAGTCCATCCTATTAACTCACTCACCACTCCTCCTTGTCCTCCTCATTCTCGGCTTCGTTCTCCTCCTCCTTCTCCCCATCGTCGACACCCTCTTCTTCTTCTCCTTTCTCATCATCCTCCTCCCACTTCTCAAAGGACAGGCAGGCAGGAACAAAATAATCTTTACGGAGTCGTCTGCTTTACTGTCCTGTCTCTTTATCATGTAGCAAATTAGAAGTATTTCCAAGCAGTTGCAAGGACTTAAAGGTGTGTGTGTGTGTGTGTGTGTGTGTGTGTGTGTGTGTGTGTGTGTGTGTGTGTGTGTGTGTGTGTGTGTGTGTGTGTGTGTGTGTGTACTTTATTTAGCTTTCACTTCAAGTCGCTTTATGATAGTATGTTGTGTTCTTTCTTAGAGTTTTACGGAATATTTCACGCCTTTCCACGCTCCGCTTTGTTTCTTGATTATAGTGGTGGTGGTGGTGGTGGTGGTGGTAGTAGTAGTAGTACGGATGAAGAATGATGATAATGATAAGTGAGGCGTGAAATAAGGTGCTGATGATTCCAGAGAGAGAGAGAGAGAGAGAGAGAGAGAGAGAGAGAGAGAGAGAGAGAGAGAGAGAGAGAGAGAGAGAGAGTTAACACGCACGGTTTCCACACTTTCATTTCTATTCAAACAAATCCCTGACTCTTTTATCCGGGGAAATGGAGGCTGGTCATGCACTCCGCCCCCTCTCTCCCCCGCTCCCTCTCTCTCTCTCTCTCTCTCTCTCTCTCTCTCTCTCTCTCTCTCTCTCTCTCTCTCTCTCTCTCTCTCTCTCTCTCTCTCTCTCCCGACACCGCCCCTCTGTCCCTGCCGAGTGCCCAAGTGCTTTTACGTCAACTTTGCGGGGCTGTGAGGCGACGGAAACACGACACTGAGGACCAGAGAAGAGTAGGAGAACCATTACCTAGTGTGCTTGCTGCAAGACGTCCTCAAAGAGCTAAGCGCCTTTGAGTAAGACTGAAGGAAAAAGGTCAAAGAATAAAACTTCTTATGGTCGTGTGTCAGTCACCTCTCCTCACCGTCTCTTGTCCTCAGCCAGCGTCTATATTTTGCCACCAAGAGATCGGGTTTGTTTCATAATTTTTTGGACGTGTGTGTCGCGGAGGGAGTGTTTGTGTCTCTATGATTCGTGTTTCATTGGTCAAGCGTTCGAATCTCCTCTTTGCAGACAAGCGGCCACTAGTATTCTTTGGCCCCCCATTGATGGACAGACGCCGATTAGTATCCTTTGCTCCACCACTGATAGATATCCTTTGGTCCCTCACTGAAAAGCAGACGCCCACTGGTATCCTTTGCTCCCCCGTTAATAGACAGACGTCCACTGGTATCCTTTGGTCCCTCATTGATAGACAGACACCCTCCGGTATCTTTTTGGAGAAGCTGTGTATGTGAGAAGCTTTGTTCCTTTCATAATTACCTGGAGCTGTGTGGCGCGAAGGGAGTATCAGTGATTCTTGTTTCGAATCTCCAACGTTCGAGCCTCCCCCAAGTACTTGTTTAGAGAAGTTGTGTTGCTGTCAAGGCTTCTTTAGTTGTGTTTCTTTCAAGGTTTCTTTCAATAAGTTGTGTTTCTTTCAAGGTCGTGTTGCTTTTATAGTTTCCTGGAAGTGTGTGGCGCGGGTGGAGCGTCTGTGATCCGTGTTTTAATGGTTGGTGTTCGAACCTCCTTAAGTTGTTGGGAGAAGTAATGGTTTATTTTTTTTTATTTTATTTTATCTTTTTATCTATTTATTTTTTTTTACTGCCTTGGCTGCGTGACCTTTGAAGCGTGTTGTTCGTAGTGGCCGCATGTCTATTGTGGTGAACAGCGTTTATTTTTCAGAAGGCAAGTGAAGACAAGGTCAAAGGTTAGGAAGAAGAGTTAAAAAAAAAAAAAACATGAGTCTCTTTGCATGAGTCTTCATTGTCTTCATTGCATGAAAAGGGAGGAGGGAAGCGGCAGGATGAAACAGGAGTACGAAGTTAATGTGATTAGCTAATGTAGTTAGTTCATGCAGTTAACGGTGAACGAGAAAACTATTGCCATTAAAGCAAATAGTGATTTTCCGAGATTCGGAGACTGGAAACAAACTCGAAGATGCAAAGGTGAAGATTTTTAAATAATTTCATTTTATTCTACTTTATCTAT
Organism: Scylla paramamosain; assembly: GCF_035594125.1. Classification (NCBI taxonomy): domain Eukaryota; kingdom Metazoa; phylum Arthropoda; class Malacostraca; order Decapoda; family Portunidae; genus Scylla; species Scylla paramamosain. The sequence continues at coordinate 15,587,533 of NC_087155.1, read as the reverse complement.
TCAATCTTCCATACTATTTACTTATTTGTCTATCTATTTATGTATTTATCATTTTTTTTTAATCTATATCAACGAGTAATGCATCAAGAGACCAAAGTCCGTATGTTCATTTACTCAATTAAAATATAACATCATCGAGTTTAGAATCTCTTCAATTTGCTCAAGTCTCACTTTCTTGGATGAGCTCATATTTATTCAGGTTTCCTAAAAAAAAATGTTCTGGCACCTTAATTCTTCATCCAAAGCACAGCGTCTTGTTCTTTCTTGTAACAGTTTTTGATATCACGCTGATAAAAATCTTTCTAGTAATTCGTTTTTAATTTTTTTCATTTGCATTTGTGTCCCCTAACATCACGGAGATAAGGAAGACATACAAGGATTTTACAGATTACTTGTATCCTAAACAGCTAAACGGAGCTGTTTGAGTCAACAGTGCCCTTATGGAAAAACCAATTGGTGGTGGCTATTGCAGTGCCGACCTTCCTCAATCCTGATAGTGAGCCTCGAATTAAAGAGGAACGCGCAGTGTCGCTTGCTAAAGCTGTCTATCTGTGTGCCTGGCGCTGCTCTCGACCCTCACCAGCAGGCGCCGCGCAAGAGCTGGATGTAATACTGAAAAAAAATAAATAAATGGTTCACTCATCAGTCCATCAGAGGCTTTAAGTTTAAAGTGAGTTGACTTAATACCACTGGTGTGTTTACTTACTCTTGTGTTGAACGCAGACTATTTGTAAAACTACAGAAAGGACGTCCACTCGGCTCTTAGTAACGTAGCTTTGTGTTACACTTAAGAGAATGCTCGCATGTCTCTTTGAATCACAAGTTTTTGGCTTTAAAAAATTATTATATTTTTTCTTTATTTGTCCGGAACACAGACCAGTTTTTTTTTTTTTTTTTTTTACTTACAAAACGTGTCGACTCGTTTCGCGTTACCATGAAGAGAATCGCAAATCTTTGGTTTTTTAAAAATAACTACTATTTGGTTTTATTTGTCCAAAACTCATGATTTTTAGATTTTCATGGAAGGTGTTCACTTGCCTCTCACCAATATAGCTTTGTGACATATTTAAGAGGACACTCACTAATCTTTCTGATCGCTCTTAAACTCTTATCTTTGGCTTCTAAAACTTGTTATATTTATCTAAAACGCAGACCATTTTAAAATTTACGGAGATAGTGACCGCTCACCTCTCAGTGACAGAGCTCTGTGTTAAACTTAAGAGGATGCCCACTGACCTCCCTGAAACACTGTCGTGGAGCTTGTAAAGATAACCGTTGCGTTTACTTTTATGGTGGCGGCGGAGAGTCTGACGGTAAATGATGAGGAAAGACTGAAGAAGCATCATCAATTCTCTTCACGCGTCAAGGGTGTGGCGAACCAAAACATTCCCCCTCGCCGCGTCTGGAGGAGGTAGATAGCGAAGTGCCAAATAAGAAGGGTGTCGGTAGAGACAAACAGTAATACAAAAATCACTAAAAAATAATAAAAATGTACTTCACGAGCGAGGATATGCTTTTTTTTATTTTTACTATAGCCATTCTCTTCTTACAGGCAGGTCGACTTAAGCTCTAGTTATGTTTAATAATTTTGGCTCTTCTTTAGAGACTAGCACTTTAGTGAGCCTTTCTTTATATAAACTTTGTTGCCTATAGCCAGTGCCTGTCTTACATATATATAAAAAAAAAGACTAGAGTGGCGTGATATTGGGCTTAACCTCTCTCATCGTAACAATTAGTGGAAGCCTTTATCGTTCAGTAAACTCATGCATTTATAAAGCTGATATATTTTCTTTTAAATATTGATTTTACTTTAAAGCAATACCATATTGACGTAACCGTATGATAAAGCCTGTAGTTCCATATAATCATCTATATAATTATTATACAAAGGGGCTTATACAGTATAAGATCGGTACCGAGCAGCTGAAGGCAACATAGTCGATGATCCCAGCGTTTGTCTTTTTCGTGCGTATGTACAGATAATATATGTACACTCGTCTCCACTTTGTTTTAGGGTTGTACGTGGACCGGTAAAATAGATGAATGATTAAAAGCATTACTGAACATATCAGGAAGCTTTTGTGGAGTTGTCAGCGGGTCGGTAAAACAGATAAGTGATAAAATGAATAACTAAATAGATTAAATATTACTTGTAGGGCAGCGAGCGGGTGGTCAAAATACATGAATGATTAATGAGTGACTAAATATATGTAACAGCCTGTCATTAACATTTTCCGGAAGCGGACGAAAAATAGGTAAATGAATAAATGCAGTAATTAATAAATGAATTACAAAGTTGAGTGCCCCATAGATGACCCAGTAAGTGACGGTCCATTGCAGCATCCAAGCGTGACCTAAAACCATAAAGTAATAAATAGACGAAGCATAAAGATAAATTTTTGAGTTAGGTAAGGCTAGGCGACCCACCAGCGACAGGTTGAGGGGAGGAAGGATGAGTCGCCCAGTGCTAAACATGTTGAGGTCTAGCGATGTGTGTCGAGGCGGTGTACTCAAGTCCTAACATCAAAGACAGTGCTCCGTATTCTTCAGCGTTTTATAATTACTATTTTACAAAGGACACACAGATGATTAGTAGAATTTAAATGGTATTTCGAGACTGCGCACTCTATAAAACCAAAAATATTGCCCGTATTCACAAACGCTTTGCACTCTTACAAAGACCATTTTCAGAGATCACAGGGATGGTTAATAGGATTCTGATGAGGTTTTCTCCTATGGTGATGCGGAATCTGTGTTGGAATTTTGCTCAGTGGACCTGTAGGTGCAATTGTTGTGTTACTAGTAGATAGACGAACGATTGTCAAGTTAACAATAAAATCAGTCAGTGAATAATCTCTCTATCTATCTGTCTGTCTGTCTGTCTGTCCATCTGTCTGTTTGTCTGTCTATCTATCTATCTATCTTTATTTGCCTGTGTCCGTCTGTCTCTGTCTGTTTGTCTGTTTGTCTGTCTGTCAGTCTGTCTGTGTATCTATCTATCTATCTATCTATCTATCTATCTATCTATCTATCTATCTATCCATCTGCCTATCTTTACCCGCTGTACCCTCCACTTGAACCCGAAAAATTCCATCGAGGTAAGACTCTGAAGTGTTTGAGAATCTGTATCTATCACCCTAACCATTTCAAGGCTCTGTCTCCTACGGGCTGTAGCGGAAAGTATTGGAAATCTTAAGGGATGTATTTTTTATGCTTGAAGTGATAGTTTAACGTATATCATCACTGGAAAAAAAAATACTAGGGGTTTTAAGAGATGCTTTTATGATACAAACATTCCGTACCATCAATAAAAGATTTAAAAAAAACTCAGAATGCAGAAACAAATAACCCACGTCAGGTGTTGAGTCGCAAGAATTACTACAGTCCAGTTAGACGTGGGAAGTTTCCATTAAGCCTGAAGATTGTTATGCTTTAAGGCTCCTTCACATCGGAACACGAATGACCATCTATGTGGCCTTTGAAAATAGTGCTGATGAAAAACAAAGCGTTGAAGGATCCGTACTTAAGTTTATGTTCAAGCTTAAGTTTAGTTGAGCTAATAATGTGCTGATGGAGCGTAAATTCTCCTTTTAAAATAGCCTAAAGTTGTGTGCGTGAGTGTCTTGAAATAAAGGTAATAGGGAAGCATTTTCATTGTTATTTGTGTGGACCATTTGTATTGGAGGGAAACGGCGCCGCAGGGCATTGGAGAGAGAGAGAGAGAGAGAGAGAGAGAGAGAGAGAGAGAGAGAGAGAGAGAGAGAGAGAGAGAGAGAGAGAGAGAGAGAGCATTAACCCTTTTGCCTTAGTTAAAATTTTATCTTTCACTTTATCTTTAAATATATGTAACAAATTTACTATTAATTGGCTAAGCGTTTGGATAAGTTACGGTAAACATATATTTTTATTTATATACTTATTTTTTTATTCATCTATATATTCTACCTTGGAACGTATTGTAATCAACGACCATAAAGATGAACTAACACCAGTAAATCATGATATTCATAAATCTAAGAGAGAGAGAGAGAGAGAGAGAGAGAGAGAGAGAGAGAGAGAGAGAGAGAGAGAGAGAGAGAGAGAGAGAGAGAGAGAGGAAATTACGTATCTTAATCATGTTGCAATTAGGTAAATGCTATATGTATATGTGAACGTGACTCGTAAGAGCATTAGGGGACCCGAGGGGCAGGTAATGAGTCTTGTAGGGGCGATGCGGGATGGCGAGACGATGGCTAAGGGCACGAGGAGATCCGGCAGCAATAGGAAAGTTTGAGGAAGTGGTGGCGAGGCAGGAGGAGGAGGAGGAGGAGGAGGAGGAGGAGGAGGAGGAGAGGTGGCGTTTTACTATGCTACGTTCCTTGCTGTAGATTGTATAGTCTTATTTATTTATTTCTTATTATTATTTATTCGTTTATTTATTTATTTTTTCGTCTTACGGAGTGTGGCCAGTGGTGCAAAAGTGGAAAAATAAGTTCTCTTAATTTGCCGCTTCTTATGAAAAGTTAATTATTATAGGAGGAGATTCCAAAAACTTTGTCTAATTCATTTCCACCGGAGTCTTGGTTCTCCTCTCTTGGAACAGTTCAAGTCACAGGTGGGAGGAGAAACAGGTGGAGAGTTACCTACAGAGTTTATCATCGAAAAGAATGAAAGAGTGAAGGGACCAGTTCGCTCTTACATTAGTGTCATTGGCAGCTTATTTTGGACAAAGCCTTCTATTATATTGTGTTCTTCTTTTGTCTTCCTTTGTGCTTATTCTTTCATGGAGAAGAGAGGTAATGTAGACAACTCTGCTGCATAACTACTTGTGGATGGCTTAGATGGTGAGCCCTTTCTATTTTTGGAGGCTTAATTAGTCAATCTCTAACCATGCAAAAACTATCCGTATGTTTAATAATAGAGTAACGATTATGAAAATAGACTTACAAGAACGAGAAGTGTATTGCAGTATATTTATTTCATTCACGAGAAAAAAGTGTTGGTATACTATCACCACTAAATATATTTCACTATGGTAAGGAGAAAAAATCTAACACCAAACCCAGCAATAACAATAAACAACACTAATAACAATTACAGGTACTCTCTACAAGTTAGCCATAACCTTCCCTCTTCCGTGTTGGTCTTAAGGGAGTGATAAAGTCAGAGGCAGTGAGGGGAAGAGAATGACAGGGGTAGTAGTAGGAGGATGAGGAGAAGGAGTGGACAGTGGATAGGGTGACATGGAAGAGCTAGGGTCGGGACGGGATGTGGACAGGGTGTGGTGTAATTAGAAATGGGAATTAAGGAGGCTATCCAGGCCAAGAAGGGGAGGGGAGAGAGAACGGTAAGCATCAGCGAAGGGAGCGATGCTTCTCCAATATTTCGATAGTTGAAAGCAAGTTTAGAGATGAATGAAGAGGAAGGAGAGAGAAGATGAAGAATACAAAGGAATATAAAGGAAGCAAACACCAGTACGCCTTTTCGTCCATACTTTTGATGATGAAAGTAGAAGTCTAAACTAAAAGGAGGAGGAAGAAGAAAGAGAGAGAACTAACAAAAGAGGATGCTTGAGTGAAAGAAATTAACCACATCCTAGGTTGTTTTATAATAAAGGAAATAGAAGTCTTAAATGGAGCAAGATGAAGAGAAGAAAGAGAAAGAGATAATAGTCAAAAGAAGGTGTTTGAGTGAAATAAATTAAGACACTAGACGATCCAATGGTGAAGAAAATAAAAGTATAAATTAAGAGAAAGAGGAAAAAGAAAGCTAAGAAGAGAAGAAAGAGGAGGAGGAGGAGGAGGAGGAGGAGGAGGAGGAGGAGGAAGTAACGGTGAAAAGAGAATACTTGAATGAAAGAAATTAGCCTCGAATTCCACTGAAGGAGTTTCTGGAAATGTTTGCGGGTGGTGGGACAGGAGGAGAGGACATCCAGAGGCGGAGGACAAGCAGAGGGAGAGGGAAGGAAGCAGGAAGAGGAGGGCGAGAAGGAAAGCGAGGGACAAGGAAGGTGAAGGAAAGGGAAGGGAGAAAGCAGAGGAGGGCGAGAAGAAAAGCGAGGGACAAGGAAGGTGAAGGAAAGGGAAGGGAGAAAGCATAGGAGGGTGAGAAGAAAGGCGAGGGACGAGGAAGCTGAGGAAGAGGGAAAGGAGAAGGCAGAGGCAGGTCAGGAGGAGGATGTGTTTGTCTTAAGGTGGCGGAAAGTTGTGCGGGCGGTCCAGTTAATGGTGTTTGGGTAAAAGACTGAAAACGGTGAAAATATCCGGAAGAAAACGGGGAAAATAATGAGCGAGAGAGAGAGAGAGAGAGAGAGAGAGAGAGAGAGAGAGAGAGAGAGAGAGAGAGAGAGAGAGAATTATCTTCAGTATGCATGAGACCTGGTGTGTAGAAGTCTCTTTCGGTGAATTATGAGACAATATACCTCTCTCTCTCTCTCTCTCTCTCTCTCTCTCTCTCTCTCTCTCTCTCTCTCTCTCTCTCTGTCTCTCTCTCTCTCTCTCTCTCGTGTAAGTTGATGCTTTGATGTTTTTTTTTAAGGAAGCATTCAAACTGAGAAGATTGTTGAGGTGTAAGTGAAGTTGCCTCAATAGGTCTTCTGAAGGAAGAGGAGGAGGACGAGGAGGAGTAGTAGGAGGAGAAGAAGGAGGAGGAGGAGGAGGAGAAAGAAGAGGAGGAGGAGGGAGAGTAAATGGGAGCTTTGACCAGCTAAGGGAGTGGCGGATATGAAAGCTTTAACAACAGCATGGTTATAACTTAAAAGAAACGAAGAGGAGAAGGAGGCGGATGATGAGGAGGAGAGAAGGAACGGAAGATAAAAGAGAAATTTGATCAATTGTTGATGAAAGTAGGGAAGAAGTAAGAAAACCGAAAAGGAGGAGAGAGAGGAATTGGAAGTTAATATACGAATGAAAGAGAAAGTGCATTTTAAGAGAAGATAAAGAAAGTACGCTATCCCGTGCTCGTGCGTGTGTTTCATGTCTTCACGGAGATGTGGCGGCGGTCAGAACGTAACCCCGTACTCGTGCGTATGTTTCGTGTCTTAACGGAGGTATGACGCCGGTCAGAACGTAATCCCGTACTCGTGCGTATGTTTCGTGTCTTCACGGAGGTATGGCGGCGGTCAGAACGTAATCCCGTACTCGTGCGTGTGTTTCGTGTATTCACGGATGGTGTGGCAGCGGTCAGCACGTAATCCCGTGAACGTGCGTGTGTTTCGGGTCTTCACGGAGGCGTGGCGGCGGTCAGCACGCTATCCCGTGCTCGTGCGTGTTTCGAGTCTTCACGGAGGCGTGGCGGCGCTCAGCACGTAATCCCGTGAACGTGCGTGTGTTTCGTGTCTTCACGGAGGCATTGCGGCTGATCACGTAATTCCGTGCTCGTGCGTGTGTTTCGAGTCTTCACGGAGGCGTGGCGCTCAGCACGTAATGCCGTGCCCAGGCTTGTGTATCGTGTCTTCACGGAGGCGTGGCGGCGCTCAGCACGTAATGCCGTGCTCGTGCATGTGTTTCGTGTCTTCACGTAGGCGTGGCGACGCTGAGCACGTAATGCCGTGCTCCTGCGTGTGTTTCGTGTCTTCACCGAGGCGTGGCGGCGCTCAGCACGTAATGCCATGATCGCGCGTGTGTTTCGTGTTTTCACTGAGGCGTGGCGGCGCTCAGCACGTAATCCCGTGCCTGTGCGTGTGTTTCGTGTCTACACGGAGGCGTGGCGGCGCTCGGCACGTAATGCCGTGTTCGTGCGTGTGTTTCTTGTCTTCACGGAGGCGTGGCAGCGCTCAGCATGTAATGCCATGCTCGTGGGTGTGTTTCGTGTCTTCACGGAGGCGTGGCGGCGCTCAGCACTTAATGCCGTGCTCCTGCGTGTTTTTCGTGTCTTCATGGAGGCGTGGCGGCGCTCAGCACGTAATCCCGTGAACGTGCGTGTGTTTCGCGTCTTCACGGAGGCGTGGCGGCGCTCAGCACGTAATCCCGTGCTCCTGCGTGTGTTTCGTGTCTTCACGGAGGCATGGCGGCGCTCAGCACGTAATGCCATGATCGTGAGTGTGTTTCGTGTCTTCAAGGAGGCGTGGCGGTGCTCAGCACGTAATGCCGTGCTCGTGCGTGTGTTTCGTGTCTTCATGGAGGTGTGGTGGCGCTCAGCACGTAATCCCGTGCTCATGCGTGTGTTTCATGTCCTCACGGAAGATTGGCGGTGGTCAGCACGTAATGCCTTCTTGTGCGTGTGTTTCGTGTCTTCACGGAGGCGTGGCGGCGCTCAGCACGTAATGCCATGATGGTGAGTGTCTTTCGTGTCTTCACGGAGGCGTGGCGGCGGTCAGCACGCTATCCCGTGCTCGTGCATGTGTTTCGTATCTTCACGGAGATGTGGCGGCGGTCAGCATGTAACCCCGTACTTGTGCGTGTGTTTCGTGTCTTCACGGAGGTGTGGCGGCGGTCAGCACGTAATTCCGTACTCGTGCGTGTGTTTCTTGTCTTCACGGAGGCGTGGTGGCGGTCAGCACGTAATCCCGTGAACATGCGTGTATTTCGGTTCTTCACGAAGGCGTGGCGGCGCTGAGCACGTAATGCAGTGCTCGTGCGTGTGTTTCGTGTCTTCATGGAGGCGTAGCGGCGCTCAGCACGTAATGCCGTGCTCCTGCGTGTGATTCGTGTTTTCACGGAGGCGTGGTGGCGCTCAAGCACGTATTGCCATGATCGTGAGTGTGTTTCGTGTCTTCGCGGAGGCGTAGCGGCGCTCAGCACGTAATACCGTGCTCGTGCGTGTGTTTCGTGTCTTCATGGAGGCATGGCGGCGCTCAGCACGTAATCCCGTGCTCGTGCTTGTGTTTTGTGTCATCATGAAAGCGTGGCTGCGCTCAGCAAGTAATGCCGTTCCCGTGCGTGTGTTTCGTGTCTTCACGGATGTGCGGCGGCACTCAGCACGTAATGCCTTGCTCGTGCGTGTGTTTCGTGTCTTCACGGATGCGCGGCGGCACTCAGCACGTAATGCCTTGCTCGTGCGTGTGTTTCGTGTCTTCACGGAGGTGTAGTGACGCTTAGCACGTAATCCTTTACTCTAGCGTGTGTTTCGTGTCTTCACGAGGGCATGGCGGCGGCCATCACATAATCCTTTGCTCGTGCGTGTGTTTCGTGTTTTCACGGAGGCGTGGCGGCGCTCAGTACGTAATGCCGTGCTCGTGCATGTGTTTCGTGTTTTCACGGAGGCGTGGCGGCGCTCAGCACGTAATGCCGTGCTCGTGCATGTGTTTCGTGTTTTCACGGAGGAGTGGCGGCGCTCAGCACGTAATGCCGTGCTCGTGCGTGTGTTTCATGTCTACACGGAGGCGTGGCGGGTGTCAGTACGTAAGAACGTAACAACATAAGGCAAACGTAACTAAATATTTTCTTAACCCTTCATTGAACAGCCCTATCAGTGAACAGCATCTTCGCTGGATTGTGTCTTGGTCGTAGACTCAGCGCTTTACTCCTTGGCGCCCTTCGTGGCCTCCTCGTGCATCTGCTGCAGCAGGTCAGTGAACGCCGAGAGGCGAGGCCGCTTCCCGGGAGTGACGAGATGGGCGCGCCTCATCAGTTTCCTGAGGGCGGCCAGGGAGGGCCTCTGTCCCGGCTTGTTCCTGACTGGCAGCGACTGCTTGAGGAGGTGAGCTAGACTGTACACGTCGGAGGCCTCGCCGCACGGGTGGGTGTGCCGAAGTAACTCCGGTGCCAGCCAGGGGAGCCTCTTCGGGTCTGAGCACTTTCTGTAGACCAGGAGGGTGCCGACCTGGCGAGCGAGGCCAAAGTCAATGATAGTCGCCTCAGGGACATCAGTGTCCACCTGAACGCACACGTTGTCTCCCTTAAGGTCATTGTGGGTTAAGCCCTTGCCGAGCACTTGCTGCAATGTTCGCGAGACTTGCCAGAAGACGCTGAGGGTGTTGCCTAGGGAGGGTGCGGTACGCTTGAAGTAGCGTTGAGCGGTGATGCCAGCGAAGTGACTTATCATCTGTCGCGTGTGGATGCAGACGCCGACCAGTCGCTGCACGCCGGGAAGCCGCAGGTATTGCAGGTTGGCCGCCTCTGAGACGAGGTTTTCGAGTCCGTTCAGACCTTTAGCGAACGTTTTGATGACGAGCGGCTGCTGAGTTTTGGGATCGACGGCCTTGTCGCACGAGCCGTAGGTGCCCGATCCCAGTCTCGTGGTCCCCTTGCTTACGATGTGTTCCACGTCACGGGTCGTCAGCAGAGGAACGTCGTATTTGTGAAGGATTCGCAGTGCTTCCTTCTCTTCCTTGGAAAGTTTGCTTTGCTCGGTGTGTCGCCACCAAGGAAACAAGCGCATCTTGGGTTTGTTTTTGTCGTTGAGGCGAGCCGGTTGTGGAGCTTCGGAGCGGGGTGGCGTGTGGTGTGTGGCGGCAGTCACGAAGGGAAGAGAGGAGCTTCCTGCCTCGCCAGGAGCAGGCTGAGTGTGCCCTGTGGCTGGTGTCTGTGCAGGAGAGGCAGGGGCTGCCGCACCACTCTGTGTCCTCTGCCTCTTTGCGGGGCAGGGCGAGGGTTCAGTCGCCACCCTGGCCGCTGCGGGTCGTTGTCTCTTGCGGCCTGACGCTGTCACACTGGCCGCGTCTCCTGCTCGGTCAGCTCGACGCGTGCGTTTGTTAGTGTGGCCAGAAAAGTGTTGTTGTGTTGAAGGGAAAGGAATGTGTGGCCTCTTAGCGGGGCAGGGACAAGAGTCGTGCAGTGCCGCGGCGGCTGCCGCTCTTTTCCTGGTGTGGGCCGCCACTCCTGCGTGGGCTTGGCCTCCTGCTCGGTGGTCGGGCACGCCAGCGCTGTGCCTGCGTTTCTTGATCTCGGCAGGAAACTCTTCGTGCCGTGAGGGCGAAGCGATCCTGCGTTTGTGTGCCATGTTGGGAGTCTGCTGCTCCATTGCTGCTGAAACTGTGCTACTCTTGGACAGTGCCATCTCTTGTATCATTATAGAATACTGGATCAGGTGAAGGTTGCTAGTATGTAGTCTGAAGTGGTGGCCCTACACCTCCGGTGGAGGCTTGTTACTTAACTCCAAGCTGCCGCGTCAAGCAGTGCTTGTGGCCAATCAGAGGCGTCCGCCTCTGCTGACTCCTTCCCCCTCCTCCTTCCTTCTGCCCCATTCCGCATCTCTCTCTCTCTCTCTCTCTCTCTCTCTCTCTCTCTCTCTCTCTCTCTCTCTCTCTCTCTCTCTCTCTCTCTCTCTTTCTCCATTTCAATGCCTCAAATTACACAACGCGAAAAAATATAATATATTCAATTACCATGTCTATTTTAGGTTAAGCCTCGAGATACGTCCCGGGTTGCCTTCCCTCCTCCCTGCTGCTCTCTCTTCCTCCTCCTGTCCTCTCCCTCATTGTCTTGTCAGGTCTAGTCCTTTCAACTTCCTCCTCCTCCGTTTTTTCCCACTTTCCGGTTCGAATTTCCTACCTACCTCCTTCCCTTCCTCTCTCCCTTACCAACTTCCCCGATTCCTTCCTCTCTCGATGCTCATCTTCTATCTCTCTCTCCCTCTTAATAACTTGCCTCTGTGTTCTCTTTCCTGTGCCTTATTATAATCTTACTTCCCTTCCATCTTTGTCTCTTTCCTATTCTTTTCCTCACTTTAGTAAACCTTGTGTCTGTCGTTGTCTCAGCCTGCCTACACTTTGCTGCGTCGCGTTCATCGTCTTTATTTCAGGGGTTTAATTACAATAACTCGGTGGGATGATGAAATATTGGCTTACTATAAGGTTAAGTGGGTTGTAGAGGTGGTGGTGGTGGTGCTGATGATAGTTTTCTTTCTTTCTCCTTCATTTTTTTTTGGGGGGGGTGTGTTTTATTTTCTTGTCTTTCGTTTATATACTTGTTTGTTCTTTTTTTTTAATGTTTGATGTCTTGTTTTGTTCTTGTTATTCTTATTCTTCTCTTTTCTTTTTTTCGTCTTTCCACACCCTTTATACATTTCTCCTTTTTTCTATACACATCATCTCTTCTTCTACTTATCCACCATCTTCTCTTCTCCCAACTTCTCATACTTCCTAAAAAAAAATGCCACGTTCCGCTGCCAGAAAACTATTGACTCCCGCTTCAAGACCCGCTACACGAGTTCATGACACGAGGATTCTTGAAGGAAAAATTTTGTTGTCTCGAGTCTCGACTGTCCTACGCGAGGTGGTCAAGTGTCCCATTCTTGTCTTTTCGAATCAATATCCTTCCGGGTGGCTGGCAGGAGATGGTACTTGGCGTGCAGAGAGAGAGAGAGAGAGAGAGAGAGAGAGAGAGAGAGAGAGAGAGGGTTAGTCTTGAATTTTTCTTTCTTTTGCCAAGACTTTTTTTTTTCTCTCGTTTTTCTCTTTTGCTTTTTATTTTTTATCTTGCTTTTTTTTTTTTAGTTATACGTGAATGTTACTGTAATGGTTTGTTGTGCCTATTTGTTCTTTTGAATTCTTTGTTGTTGTTGTTGTTGTTGTGTTAATTCTCCTTCTTCTTCCGCCGCCACTACCACCATCACCACCGCCACCACTTTCTAATTTTCTTCTGTTTTCCCTGATGAAGGTTCTTTGTCAGCATCCCCAACGTTTGCTGAAGGCTGCGCTGCTTTTTTAACTACCTTGGTTTCATTTCTGTGTTAATACTTTGCTTAAAATCAAAAGTTACGATAAAAGCGAGTGTTTTGGCTGTTTTATGGAAACTTCAACTATCTCCTGAGTAAAGATTCTGCTTTTATATTATTTAAATGCTTGAATGTTGTTCGGAAACCCTGAGTGTTCTTTTTTTTTTTTTCTTGCTTTGAGAATCTGAGACAAACAAGTTCAAATTGTAAAGAAAAATGTCTAATTTAGCAGAGTGTCTTATATCTCAGTGATTCATGGTCGCTGTGAGGTAGAAGTGTTGTTAAAGTGTGATTTCTTCGTTGGTTTGTTCGTTTTTACAGCAAGACGCAGCCGGGTAGGAAAGCAAGGAAGGAAAAATCTTCTAGGGAAAAAATATGGAGTTGAGTTGCGTGTTTCTGCGTTTCGTGAGGCGGAGGGTGCCAGGGTTGCTCTGAAAAAGTTTTGTTTTCTTTCATTTACTCAGTTGGATGCAGACAAAAGCTTACGCCAAATAGAAAAGGAAAGAAAAAGAAAAAAAAAAAATATATAAACCCATTTAATGCAGTTTCAAGGATGGGAAGTTATGGAAAAATAAGCAAGCCTCCATAAACGACGTAATTTTAAATTCAGGAGGTAAAGAAACTCTCGAACATGTATTGCAGTTTACCAGACTTCCAAAAATCATCGAGCACAAATAACCACACGAAAGGAAACCGAACGAAAGCCATAGACACAACGACCACCACATTGCTACATATATTCCACCGTATTCTTTTTTATCGGTCCGATATTTCAAAGCCTGACGTGCGCTGGTGCGGTAGAATACTTTTCCCACTGCATCAATTGTACAGCTTGAGTCCCGCCTCCCCTATCAGCTCCTCTGGCCCTTGTTCTCTTGCGCCGTAAAGCCAAATTTGTCGAGTGCGCCAAGAGAGAAGAGAGTTGTCGCATGTAAGTATTTTGGGGCTTGCGAGTGCGTGCATGCATGTGTGGCTCGCTCAACGCTGAGGTTTTTTGCTACCACGAAGTTACGCGTTGGGAAGCAGAGGTAATAGGTATAGCACATTCACGCACGCACAGTGTTAGGCTTCTTCCATTTTTCCGTGTGTGTGTGTTTGTATGTGGAGAGAGAGAGAGAGAGAGAGAGAGAGAGAGAGAGAGAGAGAGAGAGAGAGAGAGAGAGAGAGAGAGAGAGAGAGAGAGAGAGAGAGAGAGAGAGAGAGAAGAGACAGTGGAAAGAAAATAAAAAAAAAAGGATAGAGAAGAGAACGGAATCACTTGCATATTCAGCCCCGCATTGGGAAGGAAAGCGACGGAGAGAGAGGAAAGGAGGGATAGAAGGAGAAGGAGTGAAGTGGAGTATCTCTTCTCAAAATTCAACCCTCGCAGTTTGCACAGGGCGCCCTTAAGTGGGGAGCAAGGAAGGTGAGAGCCAGTGCCTTTACCTGCTTCGTGCGGTATCTTCCCCTCCCCTGATCCCCACAAGCCGCCGCAACCTGTATCGGGGGATCTGTTTGCAAGGAGCCGCAGATACCGACGCCCTGTCACTCGCCCCACTTTGTGCTAAGGAATGGTTGTTGAAGATACAACGTGCTGGTAAAGTGTTTGGGCACGGTATTTGAGATCGGGGACACACACACACACACACACACACACACACACACACACACACACACACACACACACACACACATACACAGCAAGCCTCTCCAGCCTTGTTACAGATGCATGGCCTTCAGGTGGGACTTCAGTATTTATACAGGGCGGCACGATCGGGTGTTAGTTGAGTGATGGCACGGTAGTAAAACTTGTATAGAAACTGGCAGGGCTCAGGTGACACGGTGAGGCTTAGGGCCTCAGATGAAGGTAGGGTTGTGGAGTGTGGGGCCCCTCAGCACCTTTTATCCTTTGGTGCGTTGCTGGGATCGCCAAGCCTCCCCTTCATGGTGCACGGGCGGGCGGGTGACTTCAAAGAGAGGCGGAAAGATCAAATGAGTAGTTAGACCCAAAGTACTGGTAGAGTTAATTAGATTTGACGCCAGACCAGACACGGCCTGGGGAGCGGTGGGAATATGGCCAACACACGCCATGGCGACGATGGGACGCCCACTCGCCCTGAGCAACTGCCTTGTGTAATGCTCCCTAGCTCTAGGTATTAAGTTACACGGTGTCTCCAGGTTACACATTGTCTATCACGCTATTTGTCTCGTGTCAGGACGCGGCTTCTGCTATAGCATGAAATTAACAAGAGGAATGTAAAACTAACACATATGATTTACTTAGATGAAGGGGACACTCGCTTTCGCTGTTTGATAAGTAAAAGGGTAAGCCTCAACCTTTTCCTTGTGTTGGTACTGGATAACTGTTTGAAATGAATGGTGGTCTGCCTGCTGTTGACTACCGGTAGTGATCAGGGGGAGGAGTACTAATTTAACGGATCCATTACATTTATGAAGGGAAGTGTTGAGGGATTCTATTTGGAGCAACACACAGGAGTCGGGTAATAATGTCTTGCAGGAAACAATCGCTCCACAAACAGATGTCCTTCACCTCCACATTTTACCCTAAGCTTAGTGAGTCTTTGGAATACAACCCGTAAAAACGCCGTAATAAAGTTAGAACAAACGGCCTTCGTGGTGTGCTGGTGGTGAGTGGTGATGTGTGTACCGTTCTACCCGCTGGTGTTGCGCGGTTTTGTGATGGTAAGAGCGGTAGTAGTGAGTGGTGGTGAGTGTGTATCATTCTTCCGTGCTGGTGGTGACGGCGGTATGGTTGCAGTGTGGCAGAGTAGCAGTGGTGACGTGGCGGTGCGTGGCTGAGGCTCCCACTGAGGCTCACAACTCTCGATCCAGCGGGCCGTTTTCTGAGCCTTCAATCCTGTCATACGAGTGCGGGATGCGCTCGCTTGGAATTTGTTGTCGATCCTTTGAGACGGAAATTAGAAAGCAGAATTAAGTGAATTTAAATACCTACCTGTGTAACTGTCGGTCTCTATCCATCTACTTATATCTATCTATATATCTGTTTCTCTATTTGTGTATTTATCTAATTGTCTGTATGTGTCTTTCAATTTACGAGTATCTACTTTTATATGTCTATCTATATACCATTCATATTTCTAGATGTCTACTTTTCTGTCTAAATATATAAGTACTTGTTATATCTATTCTCAGTAATATACATGTGTACGTCGGTCGGCCTGAGTGTACATATATTTGTCTGTATCATTCTGTATAGTTTTACTTCCCTTTGTATCTTCGCAGACTCGTTACAAAACAGAAAGTAATGGATTTCTGACTTTCTCTGTTCTCCTGCTCATATATTCTTTTTCAGCTAAGGCATTTGAATAAGGTTTTTTTCTTTTGTCTTTATTTTTCTTTGTCCTTGGTTATTCTCCATGATAGATAAAAAAAAGAGAAACAACAGTCACACCTTCACGTCTTTTCATGTTAATGGACTTGAGCCAGTGTCGTCCAGATCTTGAGAAGCGTCAGTCAGTGAAGAAGGAACGAGGGAGTCACAGCACAAAGCCTCCTAATCACTCGCCTGAGCCCTTCCTTAGAACTTGGCTTGCGTAACATTAAGACTCCTTCGTTCGGATTCGTGTTTAGTTAAGTTAGATTCCTATTCAATAAGATTTGTTTCCAGTTTAATAGTTTTATTAGTAGTTAGTAAGATTTACTTTATATCTTTAGAACTCCATCTTATTCTACGTATTATAAAAAAAGCAAAATAGGACTAAACTAAATATTTCTTTACCGCAGACTGAAATTTATCCCAACCAGATGCTTTTGTGAACGAATATAATAGTAAGCGAGTAACGGAGAGCAGCTGACGACCATTATCCCTTGCACATAACAACAGCCGCAGCGAAGCCTTCTGTGATGGGCGTGGTGAATCATTAGTGCTGCCAGATTTAGCGGCAAACTGTGTGGACCGGCCCTCCCCTCCACACACACACACACACACACACACACACACACACATGCTCTATCACCTTGCCTTGTCTTTCATACCCAGGGCTTTCTGCTCCACCTGAAACAAGATAAGAGCGAATTTACGATGACATCCTTTGTGAGCTACGTGCTTCAAAGCCTCGATAGAGTACAGAGAACTGCGCTTCAGTCGTCCCCTAGAGGGTGCGCCAACACCTTCCTGTCTTACCTTTCATGCCCAGCGCTTTCTGATCCAACTCAAGTAAGATAAGAGCGAATTTGTTATGTCATCCTTTGTGAGCTGCGTGTTTTAGTGTCTCCATAGAGTAAAGAGAATTGCGTTTCCGTCACCTCAAGGAAGACAGGAATGTTAATGTAGAGTGTTAATGTACAGTTATTGTAGTGAATTACTTTTCAGTCTTCACCTCGAGGAAGCCAAGGGTGGTAATGTGCTGTATATTCTAGGAAGTCATTATAAGAGCATTTTTTCATTATAAACAGAGCGGTAGAAGCATTTGTCTCCACTCGGCTCGTCGCACACATAATTGCTCACAAGTCGTTGTATATTCCAAGAACTCGACACACGAGGCAGTTTCTTTCTGTAACTAAGGAGTTGAAACATTTTTCTCGTCACCAGTCAGGTCGCTGCTGCAATAATTCATCCCCATCCCTCAGGTAGCTCCGCCAGGCGTCATCCCCACACCTTTAAAGCCACACAGCCTCTCCCTCTCTCTGTCTCTCTCCCGGTGTCCCTCCAGCCGTCGCCTTGTCGAGCTAAAACTACTTCCCCTAGATTCAGCTCTGGTCGCTCGCTGCGTGGTCCGAACTGTGAAACCTGATCCTCGCTACCCACGTAGAAAATTCAACGTCACCGAGATTGGCCGCTGACGCCATCACTTCGACACCTCCCGCTCCAAAAATGTTGGTGACCTTCGCTGCTTCGTCAGGGATCGTATGTAAGCCCCGTAGAATTTGTTTGGAAATGAATGTAAGGAAATTGTTGCTCACGTTCCCTGTCGTCATTTGAGCCCGTGGAAAAAAAGGAACACTCGGGGGTTTGTCAAGTTTTCCCTCGCGGGTGATTGAACACTGCCTGACTCAGGGGACAGAACGGGATGTTAGTGTTGATGTTGCTGCTGTTGCTTTCATTATTGATGTTGATGTTGCTATTGTTGCTGCTGCTGTTACACGTTGTGATGCTGTTCCTGTTTGGTGAAAACTAAAGAGGAAAAAGAGATGAGGGCAACTGACAATAAAAGTTCCTGTTAAAGTCTAGTTGTTTAACGAGGGAAATTTGAATATGAAGCCATAGTTATAAGAACAAATTGTTATGGAAACTTAAATAGGTTAACGAGAAAGGATGTCTGTACCTCGTAAAAAAATGGAAAATATGGTTCATATTTAAGTGTTTAATGAAGTTACAGGATTTTAGCTAAGAAAAGCAAATATTAAACTACAGCTATTGTGCATAACTGAAACAAAACCCGACAAAGGACAGAGGAAAAGGAAGTATCCACATGCACCTTCCATACAAACAGAAAAGGTTATACTGCTAAGGAACATGAGGAACACACCACTTTAGCAAGAGAAAGGAAAACTGAAACTACTGGGAAGAACTGATACAGAGACCCATATAGAAGAGTGAGAATGTAAGCAGTATCAGCACCTCCCATGTAAACAGAAAACAGTCACACTACCAAGGAAGGCACCGGTTAATTAAGCAAAATTAGCAAGAAAATTAGGAATGAAAGTAAAGGGAAGAACTGATACAGAAACATGTGAGACAGAGAGAAGGTAAGCAAAATCAGCACCTCTCATAAACACTGAAATGCCGTCACTGCTAAAGAACGTAAAAAAGACACCGGTTTAGCAAGAGAAAGTAAGACTAAACCTACAGAGCAGTGTAGCACTTCTCATGCTCATTGGAATGGCCAGACTGTTAAATAACGTAAGGATGACACCAGTTTAACAAGAGATAATAAGACAAAACACCTGAACAGAAAATCATGTAGGACAGAGAAAATGTAAGCAGTGTAGCACCTCTTATGGGCACTGGAATGGTCGCACTGTTAAAGAATGTTAGGGAGCTTAGAGTTTACGAGGAAAGAGGCTCCCTGATCGTCTCTCGTGATGAGAATAATGTTTGAATAATTTATAGCGCGCCTATCATCCGGAAATGGATTAGACGGGGGAAAATTAGAAGGGGAAGTTATGTGAAGGAGGGAAAAAATGTGTAGAAAAAGAGCAGTACCCGTAATACCCAGAGGAGGAGGAAGAGGACGAGGAGGGGGAGGAGGGAAGGGTAGATACCAGGAGTGTGTTGTGTTGTAACCTTGTAAGCAGGACGGTCAATGTTTTACAATTTGAGTCCCTTGAGTCTCCTGTTCATTGTCTACCGCTTTTTCGTTCTATTTTTTTTCTTCTTGTTTTTCTTTCTTTCTCACGTCTTTCTTTCCCTCTTTCTTGTCTTGATTCATACTTTTTTTTTCCTTTCATTCTCTTCGTTCATGCATTTCAGCTTTTTTCTTTCTTTTTCCATTCAGTTTTTCTTCTTTGATCACCATTTTTTCATTCTTTTCTTTTTTTTCTTCATTCCTTTTCTGCTTATTTAGTTTCATTCTTCCATGCTTCGTTGCTTTCCTCCGCTTCTTTTCTCTGTTCAGCCTTCAGTTTTTTTTTCTCTTCTTTCTTATTTCTTACCTTTTCTTCATTTACTCGTTCATTCTTCTCTTCTTCCTACTAATATCTGCTTTTTCTCCTTCTTCCCTTTCTTGCCTGTTCTATAATTCTATATTCGTATATTTTTTCTCTTCCCTTTTCCTCCTTCCCTTCCCTTCATTCATTTACTCACTCATTTCATCATTATCTTCTCCTTTCTATTCCACTTCTATCAGTCTTTCTTCCATTTCCCTTTCCATCAGTTATTTCCTCCTCCTCCATCCTTCATTATGTTCTCTTTCATCACCCCTCCCTATTTATTTACTTAGTGCTCTTTCCTCTCTCTTTTTTTCTTTTCTTTTTTTCTTTAGTTTCTCTCTACAAATTGTAATTATTCTCTGTCCCTTATATTTTTATCTCCTTTACTCCTTTTTCTTCTTTCTTTACCAGTTCAATTTTCCCCCCTCTCTCTCTCTCTCTCTCTCTCTCTCTCTCTCTCTCTCTCTCTCTCTCTCTCTCTCTCTCTCTCTCTCTCTCTCTCTCTCTCTCTCTCTCTCTCTCTCTCTCATTACCTGGAAACATTTAATTAACGGGGCGTCGCTACCTGAGGGAAGTGATTCTCGAACACCACCACCACCACCACCACCACCACGACCACCACCACTTCCTATCAAGATCTTCACCATTTGGTATACCGTTGTATTTCGTCTTTCTCCTCCTCCTCCTCCTTCTCCTCCTCTTCTTCCTCTTCCTTCTCCTCCTAGTATACTATTGTAGCTTTTCACCAAGTAGTTAGTTCGAATTAACTTCAAAATAGTCAATGAAGAATAAGGATCTACATGAAAGTGTGTAACTGATTGGCTATCCTATGTAATTCTGCTCCTCCTCCTCTTCCTCCTCCTCCTCCTCCTCCTCCTCCTCCTCCTCCTCCTCCTCCTCCTCCTTTTTCTCTTACTCCTCGTCTTCTTCCTTTGTTCTCCCACACGTAGTTTAATATTAATAGCGTGTAGTTCAGCATATACTCTCGTTACAGACCAAAAATCTGCCGGAAAAAATCTCTTTCTATGTAATTGTACGTAATCCTCCTCTTCCTCTTCGTCTTCCTCCTCTTTTCCTCCTGCTCCTTATACTCGATCTTCTTATTCGCCTTCTGCTACTGACGGTACTACTACTACTACTACTACTACTACTACTACTACTAACACCGTCATACACGTTCACCATCTATCACCACAGTGCTCCACCACCACCACCACGACCACCACCACCACCATTACCACGACCACCACCACCACCACCATGTAAATTCCTCGCCGCTAAAGGGACAAGGACAATGGTAAAATTAAACGGCTTTCCTTTCCCCTTTTACGAGACAGGGAAAGAATCCTGCGTGATAAGACAGCAGTGATTTGCCCGCCACGCCTCGCCGCCTGTCGTCCGGAGAGGGAGGGCAGAGAAGCAAGGGTTTAAGTGTCTTGGGATTCCTTGTGCAAATAGTTGAAGAGTTTGGTGTTTTGGTTTGTTGCGTGGAAAGGTTAAGAAGGGTGGAGAGTGGGAGATATGGAGAATTTAGGGTTATTTATTTGTTTAATCGTCAGTTAGGATATTTTTTTTATTTCTTTGTTCTCTTATTGTTTTATTTATGGGGTGTTTGGGTTTGCAGGGTGTGGAAAGGTGAAATAGGTAGGAGAGAGGGAGGAGAGTGGAAGGTATGGTGAATTTAGTGTTGCTTTCTTTATTTCTTTGTGACTTATTTTTTTTTTTTTTTTTTTTGGGTGGGGTTGTGTTTGGGTTTGTGTGAGGAAAAATGAAGAAACAAGGGTGAGGGTGAAAAAAGAAATATGAAGAATAATTGTTTTTTCCTGTATTTTTTTCTTTCTTTCTTTCTTTCTTTTTTTGGGTGGTAAGTTAGTTTTCTCTTTCTTTTTTAATTATTTAGTTTGGGGTTTTTGTGTGAGAGAAGAGGTGAGGAAGATAAAAAGGGGGAAACTTAATTATACAGAATTAGGGGTTTTTCTTTTTTTTTTTCAGTTTCCGTTTTTTTTTTTTCTATTTTTCAGTTTGGTGTTTTCATACAGAAGATAAGATAAGGGAACGAAATGGAAATAAGGTCAAGAACAAATGAGAGTGACAAATATAGAGAATTAGTGTTTGTTTTTGTGTAAGTTATTAATTTTTTTCTTTTTATTTTCTTCCGTGTTTTCTCCTCTATATCAAGATAAAAAAGAACAAAAAAAGTATATAAAGAATTACTGTCTTTTATTGCATTTCAGTGACAGGGGAGATTAAATTTTTCTTCGTTATTCTGTCGACATTTCATTTTACCCTTCTTCACATCTTTTTATGCTTAAAGAGAATATAAGAGTTGAGAAAAATGCACATAAAAGTAAAGAAGGACTAAAAGATTTAAAGAATATGGACAAACGTGCGGTATTACGTGCATTTGTGTCACTGGCTTTGTTTTTGTGGCAGCATTTCAGTTGAGTTTCCTTTCATGTACATTCAAGCGGAGGAGAATGCGAAGGAACAAAGCAGACCGATATTAAGGTGAAGAAGGATCACAAGATTAAGAATATGGAGAACTGTGTGGTTTTTGCATTTTGAGTGTCATTAGATTCTGTTTTTCTCCTTTCATTGCGTGCCCCACCGTTTCATTTTCTTATTTTATTTTTGTCTATTCTCTCAAGTACATAAAACATAATAGGTAACAGCATGAAGAATCTTTTACAATATGCATTAGAGCTTTTAGTTTTATTTTATTATTCACAGAATGTTTTTCTTTCTTTGTGTGCATCACCGTTTCATTTTCTTATTTTTCTCTTCCTCTGTTCACTCAAGTAGTGAAAATATAAGAGCTAATAACATAACAAATCTTCTATATAATATATTTGAGCTTTTAGTTTTGTTTTATGTTCCATATAATACATGTCTTTCTCTGTGTGCATCAGCGTTCCATTTTCTTATTTTTCTCTTCCTCTGTTAACCTAAGTGCTGAAGATATAAGAGCTAATCGCGTAACAAGTCTTCTATATAATGTATTTTAGCTTTTACATTTGTTATATCATTCATACAACACTTGGTTATTCATTTTTCTGTTTCTCCGTGCGTTTCTGCGTCTCAAGCGCAGACAACACAAGGTTCACAAGATTTAGAACAAAGAAAACTAAGATGTGTCAAGTGAGTCAGTGAGTGCCTTTGCCACCAGCCTAGTTTGAGGAAAATAATTTAGTCAGTGTTATTCTTTTCTATATTTACTTGAGTGTTTACAATACAGAGCTGTGGGATGAAATGTGTTTGCTGCCACCAGTGAGAGCCTCTGCTGCTGAACTGTCTTAAGTGAAATGATTTAGTCAGTGTTATTTTCTTCTGTGTTGACTCGAGTGGTTACAAGGAAAGACCATGAATAGAAATATGTTGGCTGTCTCTCCTTTTCACGGGAAGTTGGGTTTTAAAACAAAAAAAAAGTTGAAGTGGAAATGTATTGCTAACATTTTCTGTCTTTTAACACATTCTCCTGCCCAGTTTATATTTATTCACATGCTTTTCTTCATTTTCATTTTTTTTTTCTTTTGTCTCATTGCATCTTATCTTAGACAAATTTTTATACAAGTCGCCACAATACAAAACTTCAAATAAAGATACGCTGACAAAATTTCTCGTCTGGTTATTGATATTTTGTAATTACATCTCATCTTATTCTAATATTTACAGAAGAAGGTACAATACAAACCTTCAGTAAGGATACACTCGCTATTTTTCTCTCTTTTCATGCATTTTCTTGTCCACTTATTAGTATTGTTTGGCATTACATTACATCATACATCTCCGGAAGGAAGCGGGTACAATACAAGTCTTCAGGTAGAGATGCATCCTATCGCTGTTATAGTGTCTGGTCGCAAGGCTGGGGGGGTAAGGAGAGGAAGCCCAGTCTCGTTTATTCGCCTGGTAATCCATACATCAACTCTGGTTCGAACTAAAGCATCCGAACTGAACCGAATATAATTGAACCATACCACTGAAACAACCCAACACTACACCTGTCTTTGCATATTTAATCGTTCAGTTATTCATACGACACTAAGGAAAGTAGTGCTCTTAGACGACCAGTAAAAAATGAACCTGGAAATTGATATTCAGGTAAATAGAAAGCGCTCGACAAAACCAGTTTCCTTCACGGTCTGGTGACGGTTTTGTGTCCTTAGTGAAATATTAGACATTAAATTTGAAGGACGTTGCATTAAAGACATTAAATTTAAAGGACGTTGCAGGATCCTTTTGTATTCAGCAATGTTATTATGATTCAGGGATATTGCTTAGGAACAGTGGCGCTTGTAAGTGGATGTTAGGGGATGAAACTTGATTTAGAGAATGGTACACGAAGTTTCTTTAAAGTTGCTTTGGATTTAGAGAACAGGAGTGAAATAATTGCTAGGTTTATTTTTCCTACTACTATTGTTGCTGCTGCTGCTGATAATAGATAAATAAGTAAAAAAGTAGTAGTAGTTGTAGCAGTAGTAGTAGTAGTAGTAGTAGTAGCAGTTGTAGTAGTAGTAATAGTAGTAGAAGGAGAAGAAGAAAAATTACAATATAGCGTGCTAATTATATTCAAATGTTCTTCCAGTAATACTTATTGACATCTTCATTATTATCTTGATCGCCTACAAAAAAAAAGGGAACTTAGAACAACGATCAAATACTTCATTCCTTAACTAATTCTGGACCGTCAATGCAAAACTAGTTTAATAAAAAAAACTACTCAATATTTCCCTCTCTTTTCCCCTTCACCATCGATCAACACTTTAGTCGTGACAAGCCTACATCATCGCTCTTATTATTGTTGTGGAAATGGTAATGGTGTTTTTTTTTTTTTTCAATCCCGTTGCCTTTGTGCAGCAGTGTTGGGGAGAGGAGGAGACGGGGCGGTGAGTGTCAGAATAATGGAAAGAGTAGGGAGAGAATGAGAGGGAACTGAGGAAAAGAGCTTATAGAGCATTAAAAAAACTAATAGGATTGAAAGGAAGGGAGGAAGTGCTGGGTTGTGTGTGTGTGTGTGTGTGTGTGTGTGTGTGTGTGTGTGTGTGTGTGTGTGTGTGTGTGTAATGTATTGTCTCTCTCTCCCATTCACTTCCCTCTCCCCTCCTTTCCTTTCCCCTCCATTTCTCACCCTTCTCCTACCTTCCTCTCTCCTCATAGTTCTATTGACTTCTCAGCCTTCATTTCCCTATGTATCGAGAGAGAGAGAGAGAGAGAGAGAGAGAGAGAGAGAGAGAGAGAGAGAGAGAGAGAGAGAGAGAGAGAGAGAGAGAGAGAGAGAGAGAGAGAGAGAGAGTAAAACAACTACAGGACTACATTTTTTCTTTTCTTTCACACTTACAGTCGTTCACTGTCACACTTTCTTTGCAGTGTTGTGACAGTGGGTCTGAGGTGCTCTCTCTCTCTCTCTCTCTCATCTCTCTCTCTCTCTCTCTCTCTCTCTCTCTCTCTCTCATACACACACACGCACAGCAGGACTAAGCAGCAATCTCACTCTCCGCCAAGTGTTTGTTAAATGTATTGCATGAACAACATGTAGGAGCACCTCCAATTACCAGCTTGAGAGAGAGAGAGAGAGAGAGAGAGAGAGAGAGAGAGAGAGAGAGAGAGAGAGAGAGAGAGAGAGAGAGAGAGAGAGAGAGAGAGAGAGAGAGAGAGAGAGAGAGAGAGAGAGAGAGAGAGAGAGAGAGAGAATGGCGGATTCGATAAAGAGGATGTATAGGTTTATTTTACACCTTAATTTTTCATGTCTTTCCTCAGAAATATTAATAAAGACATGTTTAACCGGCGTCGCTATGCATTAACTCGCTAGATAAAAAAAAATACATGCATCATGTAAGAGACAACGTAAAATAATTCTCCGTTTTCTAATCTCCGCCACCACTACCATCTTCTTTCTTTACATCTTCCACCTCCTCCTCCTCCTCCTTCCAGTCCCTTCCTTCACCATCTTCGCCTTTCGTCTCCTTATCAAACACTCCATTCTTTTCACTTTTCTCGCGTTTGACAAAAAAGAAAATAGCTTGGATGGGAGGGCAGGGAAAGGGAAGAATGGATGGAATGGGCGGAGTGGAATGGGCAGAATGGGAGGGGCGGGACGGGCGGGACAGGATGGGCAGCGTGTATTTATAGGTGTCCCCGCGGCTCTTAACCTGAAGAGGGGCGCCGCAGCTTCCTCTCCAACCAACCAGGAAGAGAAGGACGTGTCAAGATTGCAGAGTGGAAAGAAAGAAAGAGAGATAGAGGGAAAAAATGGACATGTTGTTATCAGGTGGTGGTTGAGGTTGTGGAGGTGTGCGTGTGTGGTGAGCTAGGACCCATACTTTTTTTCTCCCTGTTTTGCTTTTTTTTTCTTTTTTTATTTACTTTTCTATTTTTTTTTATTTTTAGGTTTGTTGGGAATTTGTTGTGCGAGTTTTTTTTTTTTTTTTTTTGTGTGTGTTTTTTTATGTACTTAGTGTTTTGTGTTAATTTGTATTATTTTTTTACGTTATAGGTGTTGTTGTTGTTGTTGCTGTTATTATTATTATTATTATTATTATTATTATTAACGTCAACATCATCACTACTCCTCCTCCTCCTCCTCCTCCTCCTCCTCCTCCTCCTCCTCCTCCTCCTCCTTCTACTACTACTACTACTACTAATACTACTGCTACTACTACTACTACTACTACTGCTGCTGCTGGTGCTGCTGCTGGTGCTGCTGCTGCTACCATTGAGATATTTTCTGTTTCCATCATTATCACTATTTTTCTCCCGTCGTCTTTATTCCTACTCCCAAACTCAACAAAGCTTTCATTCAACACCGCCACCCACATCTATCATTCATTATCTTCCATCCCTGAAAACTACACCACTAAAACGTTAACATGTATTCTGCTGTATTTCTAATCCTGTTTTCAGCATCACGGTCTCCTGGAAAAAAAAAAAAAAAAAAGATAATGAAAACAGCATGAATTACACTCCATCAATGTCATTTCCCGCTAATTGAAAATACGAGCTCTAGTTGAGTGCCATTTGTTTTGTCAGCGAAGATGCATCGTCTTGAATGAGGAAACAATTATCACGCTATTTTACTTATGTCTCCTTGATTACTTTCCTTGCAGTGTGGCATGTTACTGTGGTGCATTTGTAGTGCTAGTAGTTTTAGTGGTAGTAGTGGTAGTAGTAGTAGTAGTAGTAGTGGTGGTAGAAAGAGTAGTAGTAGTAGTAGTAGTAGGAGTAATGGTAGTAGTAGTAGTAGTAGGAGGAGGAGGAGGAGGAGGAGGAGGAGGAGGAGGAGGAGGAGGAGGAGGAGGAGGAGGAGGAGGAGGAGGAGGAGGAGGAGAGGTAGGGGGAGGAAGAGGGTTTGAAAGAGGGAGATGAGGGTTTGGAGAAGAAAGGGGATTTAAAAAGGAGAAGGATTTGGTGGTAGTAGTAGTAGTAGTAGTAGTAGTAGGTAGTAGTAGTAGTAGTAAAAGTAGTAGTAGCAGTAGTAGCAGCAGCAGCAACAGCAGTAGTAGTAGTAGCAGTAGCAGTTTTAAATATAGGGATAAAAATGTTTGTCTGCGGGTGGCTGGCTGTGCATAACTTAAGCAACATCCCGTCCACGTCACACCCCTGCCCCTCGTCTGCCAGCCTTGCCAGCATCACCACCCCAGGAACGTCCATCCATCACCGTCAGTAGATCATCCTTAAGGCTGCACCTTTCACGAAGGGATTACAGTGCTTCCTTCCTTTGGCGAGGTTGGTGTGGCCTTGCCGGACTGTGGCTTAGAATGCTCACTTAACTTTACTCTCACATTTGGAGTGTAAAATTCAATGTGTGTTTTATTAGTGAAGGGAGGAAAGTGTAATGTTTAGTGTCTGAATATGGAATGCAGTAGCGAGGAAGGAAAGTATGATGATGATGGTGATGAAGATGATGGTGATAAAAATGATGATTATGTTAGATTTTTTCTATTTCGTTGTGTGGTTTGAGTTAATATAGGTTCATTTTTATTTTTTATTTTATTTTTCATACTTCGTCTCTTTTAAGTCTTCTTATCCTCTTCTTAATCTCTTAATTGTATTCATATGGCCATTAAATTGTTTCCTTTCAGTTTTTTCACTTCCTGCTTCTCGTTTACCTTATGCTGCTCCTCCTCCTCCTCCTCCTCCTCCTCCTCCTCCTCCTCCTCCTCCTCCTCCTCCTCCTCTTCCTCCTCTGTCTAAATTTTAAATAGTCCAGTACATGAGTCTCTTTAAGACCAACAGGTTTGCTACTCTCTCCTTGTTTTTGTCCCTGTTCTAGATTTTGTTCTTCTTGTTCTTGTTCTTCTCCACTTTTTCCTCCTCCTTCTCATCATCATCATCCTTTCCCTCTTCCTCCCTCTCCACCTATTTCCCTCACATTCCTTATCTATACCGTTGTCTCCCGTCTTCTCCCGACGCGCGCCGCAATGAACAGCCTTCCCCTCTCTCCCCTCCTTCCCTTGCTTCCTCCTGCCTTCCTTTCACGTCAGGAACACTGGGGAAGGGAGAGAGGGAGGGAGAGAGGGAGAGCGCGACGGCTGTGATAACAAGACTCCAGCCTTGACTGATAATGTCATGTGTCGAACTTCGCATCTCTCGCACACACACACACACACACACACACACACACACACACACACACACACATGTAGCCAATCAGTTAGGTCATAAAACAGATGGAATGAAGACAAGACTCTAGTAATCGTGAAATGAAGCTCCGAGGTGTGTTTCATTGGCTAATTTGTGAATCATTTGTGGATCTACTTCGAGTGACAAGAACATTAATTATTTGGTGGAGACATCAATTTTATTTCTTTATCTATTATTTTTATTATTTTTTGAAGATCATTGCATATCTTATAGTGATTAAATATTTCTTTATGCATTTCTGTAGTGCCCGGTAATGGTCAGCATGCCTCTCAAAGCACATAACTTAAGTGGTCTGGTGTTATAATGATTAGTGTTCCTTTTATCGTAGTGTATACGTTTAGAGTGGCATGGTGGTATAATGGTTAGTTTTTCTTTGTTAGTTTTTCTTCCATAGTGCATAGCTTTAGTGACCTGATGGTGTAATGGTTTAGCGTGTCTGGTTCATACTCAAGAAATCCTTGGTTCGAATCACCGGTAAGATAGAAACAATTTGCACTCATTCTGTTTCATACTTTTAGCTCTTGTATGTTCATGGACAGAAGTCGAGAAACATTCACATTCTTCACCACTTTGTTCAGCGTTCTTCCTTAACTCATTCACTGCGATATGCAACAGTTCAAAGCACTAGAAGCAGTGAAATATTTATGAGCATCAACAAGATAGAAAAAGATGAATCAAAATAATATATTTATCAATTTCTAGCCAGTGGAGTGTTTGAAGGTGGCTGTATAGCAAGAAGGAAATGTCCGAGTGGTTATTAATCAAGGAAAATATGCTAAATAGGAAGGAAAGTCTAAAAATATCGTTCCTTTCCATTTTTGATGTCGACTCGTAAATGTAATCCAATTAGTTTAAGCAAAAAACAAAGTAGAAGTAAATGCTTCACAGATGCACATGTTTATTTAATTTTCGTCTTTCCTCGCTGTTAGCTCGGTGAAACACTTTTCTTGTTAGATTAAGACGTAATGTAATTGTCTTAACCTAATGAAAGGGGAATGAAATTCTACCTCATTTTCTTACTCACCCCCTTTGATCTGCAAAAAAAATAAAAAATAAAAAAATAAAAAAAATATCAATTCTCTTGTCTTTCAAGGAGATTGTTAGCAGATCGGAGGACGTATGGTTGAGGAAAGACGCTAAACACTGGTAGTAAGTGATAGGAGGTACTGGTATATCAGAGGGCCTTTTTTCTTCATTTTCATTGCCTCAGCCCAGTGTTTCTCTTATATATATATATATATATATATATATATATATATATATATATATATATATATATATATATATATATATATATATATATATATATATATATATATATATATATGAGAATGTTCCATCTCTTCTGACCGCTACTGTAAACTATAGAGAATATGTTCGAGACGCAAACCGGAGAATTATATTGTAATCTAACTCTGCACGCTACCTCCGCTTCACCAAGACGCTAAACACAGTAGTAATGAGAGGGAATATTTCATCACTTCTAGCAGCGAGCGTACATTGCAAATAATAATTATGCACTACACATGAGCCCAAATATTACTGTGACCTTGTAACCCCACACACCGTCCACACTACTACGCCACAATGCCCCGAGCCAGCGTGACCTTTGCCCTGCCGTGGACTCATGAAGGCTGATGAATAATTTAATGAGGATCATAACGCACTTCCAGCTATTTAATAGGATCGGAATCTATTTTTAGCTTCCCGTACTCCAAAATATTTTCCGTAATCAAGAAAAATTGTATGCATAGGAAACGACTTTTTTCCTTTTTTTTTTTTTTTCGTGGAGTCTCAGTGCTGAAAATTTTGTCTTTTTAATTTAGAATGCGGCAGGATGGAGATTTGCTGATATTATGAAATGTATATAGAACAATAAAATATTTTTTCCCACTGACATTTCAGGTATATTTTTAGACTGACTCAGGACTGGTATGAAAAATGCTTAGAGAGAGAGAGAGAGAGAGAGAGAGAGAGAGAGAGAGAGAGAGAGAGAGAGAGAGAGAGAGAGAGAGAGAGAGAGAGAGAGAATAGAAATATACATGGCTGGATAAACACATATAGAAGGAAGAAAATGATTTAGAACATATGAACACAAAGCTACACACACACACACACACACACACACACACACACACACACACACACACACACACACACACACACACACACACACAAGGTTGCCACTGTCAGAAGTCAGTAGCATAACACCAGAACACAATACACGCACCATTACCTTACATACATGAGCGCGCGCGCGCGCCCGCCCGCACACACGCACACACACACACACACACACACACACACACACACACACACACACACACACACACACACACACACACACACACACACACACACACACACACACACACACACGATGCAACACTAACTCACCGTGACAAATGCAATTGCAGCATAAATGTGTGTGTGTGTGTGTGTGTGTGTGTGAACGGCTCGAAGGAGAAAGATAGAAATTACCGAAAATATTGTACACGCTAGAAATTACAAAACTGAACCATCAACAGTTTATGAACTTTATGGATGTATTTACTCAATTTATGTATGCAGTTATTGAAAATGTATTAATTATTCCTTAACTTTCATTTTATGGCGCAGATTTATGCATGAAGTTATGAGTTAATGTGCTGTGCCTTGTGGCGTGACGTACATAAATAATGCTAGTAAGGACTGGATGTAACGTAAATATCAAGTTGAAAAGATAACATTCCAGCGCATAAGCTGAAAAGAAACATAGTGATTTAGAAGAGAGAGAGAGAGAGAGAGAGAGAGAGAGAGAGAGAGAGAGAGAGAGAGAGAGAGAGAGAGAGAGAGAGAGAGAGAGAGAGACGAGGAGAATTTTCTTGCATATACATAAAATAAAATGAAAATGCTTCAAAAAGACGAAATTCAGGCTTTTAAAAAATTGTTATGAAAAGAAATATACATATATGATTTAAGACCTTGAACTCTACAGGAACGTATTACTCATATCACTGTAGGAGAGAGTAAACAACAGAGGTAAGATTATATTCAGTAAAACCAGCAGTCAGGTTGGAATGGAAGCGTCATCTCTTTAATCAAATTTGTAACAGTGGAACGTAAAAGGAGCTGCAACACACCAGCAGGCCTACACGTGGCTTTCTCTATAAAACACATGTCTGACAATATCCATCTATCATCTCGATCCATAAATTTTCTGTACTCTTATTTTAAAGGTTTCTATTGACTCGGCCCTAGCAACCTAATTACTAAACGTATTCCCTTCATTACAACATTTTTCTCTGTGTTTCATAGAGAAGGGAGTTGTTTATTATCTAACCCTGAGAAGTCTTTAATTGGGATCAGTGTTGCATAGAGAAATCAAGAGGTAAGGTTATATTTAATTAGTTTCGTTAGGACAAGCGTCTCGTCTGTGGTCAAATTTCTTAAAACACAAGAACATAATGAAAGGGAAAATTCAAGAAACTAATTTACAAGTAGTGGTTCATAAAACATGCCTACCTATATTTACCTATCACCATTGACACACTCACTTAATCTTCTAAAACTCTCCATTGACTGGGCACTAAGAACCTTATTACTGATACTATTCAAATCATCTTCCACAAGTTCTGTTCTCATACTATTCAAAAAAACGTGTAGGTTGTAAGTGAAAGGTAACAAGTGGACTTTAATAAGCTGATCCCTAATGTAAACAGGAAATGTGAACCAGAACGCAGCCAAGAAAGAAAGCAAAACAGCGAGGCGTTGTAAGCACGAATTGCAAACCACCAGCCTGAACAACATAACCCGGATTGCAACTCAGCTAGCCTCGACTTCAATTGTTTTTGTTCTTTGTCTCTTTTCACGTTTGGTGTTTTTTTTTCCTTTCTATATTTTTTCTTCTTCCTTTTTGTGTGTTTTTTTTTTTGTTGCTTGCCATAACTTATTTCTCCCTTGCTTTCTCCATTTCTTTTCTTTCATTTCACTCTTTTCCATTACCATCCCTCTTGTTTTATCCTTTCGTTCCTTTCTTTTTTATTCTCTCTTCTTGGTCTTGTATTCTTTCCACTTTTTTTTTCTGTTACTGTAAGCCTAAACTTATTTCTCCCTTCGTTTCTTCGTTTCTTTCATTTCACTCCATTCTATTTCCATCAGTCTTGTTTTACCACAACTTTCTCTTCCTTTTTTTATTCTCTCCTCTTAGGATTTATTTCATGAGCGTGGCGGCTTAGGGCTTGAGGGAGCTGCGGCAAGTCAAGGTAAAAAGAGCAGCAGCATAGAGACAAGGAGTAATAAATGACTTTCAGAACCGAGTCGTATGCACTATTTCACAAGCGACACACATCACATCGCTAACTAACAACTACTCACGCTTGCACTCGCTTGAAGTAGAAAACTTAATGTCTCCTTTACTTGCCGTCGAAATGCGAGTTAGTTTAGCCAGTGGTGTGTTTGTGCGAGTCTTTAGTCTTATCGTGGGAGGAGGAAACCAACAAAGATATTTCAGAGTGGTCAGGTGGTCAGTGCTTCGCTAATAGTTAAGAAGCTCAGTGGTTATTTCTGGCGCCTGAAGAAAGGAAAAAGAGTTAGCCTCACCAACTTTTTTCTCTTACAGGTGTTTAGAAAGTCTGCAATGTTTTCGATACGAGCAAGCTTGGCAGAAGGCAGAGGCGAGTTGTTGCGGTGCTGGTGGCGATCATGATGGTCCTACTTGTGTTGTCCTACTTGTGTGTTGGTGGTGGTGATAATGTGAGCAGTTGTAGTTGTGGTGATGTGATGGTGATTATGTTTTAATAGTGATGATTGTGATGCTGATAATGTAAATAGTTGTTCAGGTGGGAGTGATGGTAGTATTAGAAATAGTGGTGACAGTGGTGGTGATGGTGATAGTGTGGAAAGTTATTTAATACTTTCCTGAGTAATCATAATGGTGGTGGTGGTGGTGGTGGTGGTGAGGACGAGGGCACCATCAAGGGAGTCGTGAGCAAGATGAAGAAGCCTTTGGAATTAATGACTTTTGATTTTCTTTGATTATATTTCCTGTTTCGTGTCGCCTTGAAGGATGAGGGAACGCTGCGACAGAGGCCTTGATACTTGACTCGGGAAAGACGCGGGTCAGGCGGTGCTGTGTGTGGTTATTCCGTATTCTGAAACTTTGTTCTCTCACGACGACTATTTTCAAAGGCCACAGAATTGATAAACCGGACTCTCAATAGTGTTTCTCCTGTTAATAATATAGAAATCTTGTTAGTCTGTCACTAGAACCGTAAAAACACTCATAAATACCCGTGTAACTTCAGTTAAAGACTTTTAAAAGTAGTCAGGGTGCGGCGCAGGATTTCAGAATATAGTCCTGTGTCTGGGGCAGTTGCCTGTGTTTTGTCCTCGCGTAAGAACTTCGCATTTCAAGTTCTGTAACATACTTGAGTTTTTCAATGTATGTTTCGCCATGACAAAAAAGATTGTGTTTCTAGTTATGTATTATACTTGATTTTCATTGTGTATGTATGAGAGCATCATTGTGTATGTATGAGAGCATCATTGTGTATGTATGAGAGCAAAGGGAATCATTTCATGAATCCTAACGCGTTCAATGTGTGTGGTGGCAGAGAGCAGTGTTTCATGAGTCCCATCGTGCTACAATACCACCATTCAGTAGAAATACAAGCCTGATACTAGAAATATGATCGCGATGAGTCAGACATTTGTTATTATTGGAAGGAATATTGGAGTTCTAAATCTTAATTTGTTTCGCTAGAAAGACAAATTTCATTGTTCTCTTGCACTTTTTAGACACATGAACCTCCAGTGTTTCTCTAACTCAAGCGAACTTATCGTGAATTGTGAAATAAAATATAACAAAATTTATCGTTCACCAGCAAGACTTCGAGTAACATTCGACAAATACATATGATAGATTTTGAAAGAACGAGGCCAGCTTCTGAAATCCTGATGATGTAACGTTTAGGGGAAGAGAGTGCCATATGCTTTTTATTTCCTTCCAAGAGAGGTAAGATTTGTGAAAGAGTAAGATTTGTGAAAGAAAGTTCGGCCACCAGCAAAAATTCGGACACCATCCGACAAATATATAAGGTAGATTCTGAAAAGACGAGGTCTGCCACTGAAATCCTGATGATGTAACGTTGGGAGAAGAGAGTGCCATGTCGTTTTTATTCCCTTCCATCCCGTGCCTCGAGCCCCTCACACTTTGTTCGCAATCCATTTGCTTAAATCCCTAGCAGTCACTACAACTTTATAGGCTCTCCTTCACCGCCTGACGTAAGTCCCATCCTGCCTTCACTCCCTAACCTTGTCCTCTTAAGTCCCCGTCGCTGACTCGTCCCCTCAACCCTCAAAATTTTATCTCGCATATTTCCTAACCTTGTCTCCTTCAGTCCTCGTTCCTTATTTTTTCCTTTATGCCTGAAACTTTTACAACTGATATCATTTACTTGTAACTTTACCATAAACTATTTCACTATATATATATATATATATATATATATATATATATATATATATATATATATATATATATATATATATATATATATATATATATATATATATATATATATATATATATCCACTCACCTTATCCTCTTCAGTCTTCATCCCTAACTCATCACCTGAAAGTCTTACCTCTGGCACCATTTGCCTGTAACCTTAGCGTAAGCGTTTCTCTAAATTGATGTCTATTCCTGCCTTCACTCCACGCCATTCAGCTTTCCACGGTTCTTGTCTTAAGCCATTTTTCTTTCTAAAGCCGAAAGTTTTACCTCTTAGCATCATCCCTCTCTGACCAGGTACCCTAATCCTCACCTCCAGAATATAGATCCATATCCAGTCATGCCTTCATTTTATGCCTCCAGTTTATGCCTTTTAACCTTTTACGCAAGGTTTCAACCCACCACTGCCTAATATTTAATCACTTAACACTGACTATCACTTACTGTCTTTAATCCTACACTATAAACCCTTTCTCTTAACTCGATATTCACCCCTGCCCTCACTACACGTATTTAACGTACGCCTTTAACTCCCACACTTACAGCCACATGTCTTAAACCACAAACTGCATAAAATTTAATTCCTCAGCACTATCTCTCCAACTATTTGCCTCTAACCCTGCACTATAATCCCTTCCTCTTAATTCCATATTCATTCCTGGTTTCAATGCACTCCTTTTAAAACTTCAAGACAGCCAGCTTTCCTCAAACCTCCACTGCTCTTGACCCATTTCTTTCATCCCCTTAACTCTAAAACAGCGCAGCATGAAACGCTCACTTCATACCGCGCCTCGAGCTCCTCCCTTTCACTACTAGTTCGTATTCTTTAAGTTTCGGCGCCTTATGTAAACAAGTTGAAAGATTTTAGAGATTATTTGGATTTTTATGGATGGTTTCGTCATTGAAATGATAGTTTAAGCAGTATTTCGTGTCATCGGGAGAGAAAACACCTATGAGAACCCGACTAAACATTCCTGTGGCCTTTGAAAATAATCTAGACGAAAGCCAATTTGTTTAATTAATTTAACTGCGACACGACGCATCTTTCATTAATTACAAATCATATTTCAGACATTTCTTCTTGTTCCGTGGCCTCCCCTAAACATTATTTTGCCTACAAATTGAAAAAAAAAACTATTATTTTACTTATTCTTATTTCTTGTAGGTGTATATAAAATTCCTGTACCGTGTTTTTAGTGTTGTGAAGTATTGCATTAACAGTGAAAGAGTTAAGAATATGCCTGACTAAACATCCCTGTGGCCTTTGCAAACATTCCTTACGAGAGCCCACAGTGTTTGAGAATACGTTACCTCCTCTCTCTCTCTCTCTCTCTCT
Source organism: Scylla paramamosain (assembly GCF_035594125.1). NCBI lineage: Eukaryota > Metazoa > Arthropoda > Malacostraca > Decapoda > Portunidae > Scylla > Scylla paramamosain. The sequence goes on along the minus strand of NC_087155.1, from coordinate 15,551,878 downwards.
CTCTCTCTCTCTCTCTCTCTCTCTCTCTCTCTCTCTGGTGATGCATTGCCTGCCTTCCTTCATGACGCCCACGCTGCTCCTTCTCCTCCTCCCGTCCGCTGGTGCACATTTTAGCTGCCTGACGTTGCTCTTGTGTTCATTCCGCCTTCCTTTGTTAATTGTGTCGCCTCGTACCATGTTTCAGTCTTCTTTTTCTTGTTTTGTTTTGCGTTGTGTGTGTGGGTGGGATTGGATGGGTGTGTGTTTGTGTGTGTGTGTTGTGTGTGTGTGTGTGTGGGATGGGTGGATGGGTGGGTTGGTGTGTTGGTGTGTTATGTATTTCGAATTTATATTTTGTTATTTACTTCGTTTGATTACGCCCTTTTTTTTTTCTTTTACTTTTTTTTTACGTGTTCGTATATTTTGTCCTGAAAATTGGCGTATGGTGTTGCGCCCCAGTTTTATTTCATTTACTTATTTTATTTATTTAAAGTTTTTTTCTTTTTTTCTTAGTCAGGTGGCACGTACGTAATAATTCCATTGTACTATTTCGTTCTGGTATTGCTTTCTAATTTAGTAGTCATGGGATGCTTTTTTTTATTCATTACTCTCTCTCTCTCTCTCTCTCTCTCTCTCTCTCTCTCTCTCTCTCTCTCTCTCTCTCTCTCTCTCTCTCTCTCTCTCTCTCTCTCTCTCTCTCTCTCTCTCAATCTTCAGACGTTATTCATAATCGTCCCACATTCATATTCACATTCAAATTCACTTCATCTCCACGCTGCTGTCATCCTTTCGGTGCATTTCACATTCTTCCAGCTCTCTCCGTCCACCCTCTTGGGACGCGCCGGGTTAGATTGTGTCGGGAAAGAGTGCAAGTTATGGCGCACCCGAGTTTACGAGACGATCTGATTACATTCATGACTTCAGTGCTGTTTTTTTTTTTCTTCCCCCTTCTTTAACCTTACTCGAAATAAACTTGCCGGTGAAGTTTTAAGGAGGAGAAAAAAATTGGTGTTCTTTTCAAAATGCTGCAAGTTTTCTGTATGTATTTTTCGTTTTTTTCGTTTTCTTTTTTTTTTTATAGACGAGAATATTGAGTCATTTCAGATTCCATGTTCGATGTATTTTCTCTTCTTTTTTTTTCTATTTCTCTCATGATTTCTCAACGGGGCACATTTTGTCTGTGTATGATTCTCTCTCTCTCTCTCTCTCTCTCTCTCTCTCTCTCTCTCTCTCTCTCTCTCTCTCTCTCTCTCTCTCTCTCTCTCTCTCTCTCTCTCTCTCTCTCTCTCTCTCTCTCTCTCTCAAGCAGCACCTCATAGTTTAATGTTAAATCATAAGCAATGAATTCGTCTGGATGTCTTCATAAAGTTTTTTTTTATTTTCACTTAATTTTGGCAACACTTTTTTCATGTCAATTTTATAACCAGAAGACGAATCAAAACCACGAGAATGAACAACAATTACGTATTAAAGTTGAATTAACATCGACCAGTGCAAAAAAGAATCCTGAGAAAAATTAACGAAGCAAATACAGCATAAGAAACGAAAAAAAAGAGAGAAAAAAAGAAAAAAATAGGATCAAAAGCAAGTGAAGGAGTGTTTTTCTTCTTAGATGAATGTGTAGTAAAACAAGATAAAAATACTGAAGGAGAGAGAATGAAACAAAAAGCAAGTGTGAAAAAAAAAAATTACCTGAGAGCATTAGAATAAAAGGAGTGTGTAGAGGGGAGGGAGAGGACAGGGGTGGGTTGGGATGGGTAAGGGTTGGGTGACGTCGTGAGAGAACATGTGAGAAAAGCTGAGAGGAAAACACTGATGGAGCACCTGGCTTGTTTTAGGTTACCAGACGAAGCCTCTTACCGATGTGCCGAGAGAGAGAGAGAGAGAGAGAGAGAGAGAGAGAGAGAGAGAGAGAGAGAGAGAGAGAGAGAGAGAGAGAGAGGTGGGGGGAGGACAGACAGACTAATGAGAGAACAACAAAAAATCCTTGTATCATAATGAAAATGTGTGTCATAGTTGCCAGAAACGGAGAGAGAGAGAGAGAGAGAGAGAGAGAGAGAGAGAGAGAGAGAGAGAGAGAGAGAGGAGAGAGAGAGAGAGAGAGAGAGAGCCGGACAGACAGACAGACAGACGAACAACATAAAAATCCTTGCAAAATAACGAAAAATCTTGTGTTGCATTTGCCTTATCCATCAAAGAAACATTTTAGCGGATCTGAGCAAAACTCGTGGGGTTAATGTCTGTTTTTTTTTTTTTTTTTTATTCCTTTGTTTAATTGCACTAAAGAATTACCTGTTTAGTTGTCTTCTCTGTACAGGCGCCTGGAGGAAGAGGTGGAACGTGGTCACTGTTCTGCAACTTTATCTTAAATGGCGATCTCTGCGCCTCATCAAGGTCAAATAACGTCAATAATTCTGCGGGACGTTACTCGTGGTTTCTTTTTTAATCCCTTCAGTGACATGGCTTCAGTTAGTTTTTAGTCTGGATATTACTTGAAGTATTACGGTATGTTTCCAATGATTTGTTTATTTATTTGTTTATTTATTCGTTGTTTTTTTATTTATTTATTTTTTATATTTTATTTTGTAAAGAATAAATTATTTGTTTATTTGTTTATTTGTTTTAGTTTTATTTTGTTTATTTATTTTACAGAGAAGGGGTTAAAAATTAGGTCACAATTGTTTTTATTTACTGTATTATCACCAACAATTCATGAGTGCAGTAAGTTTGGAAATTGTCAGCTAAAATTAACTGATTAACGTGCTGCTTGTAATACTGCTATTGTTATGTTAGGTGAAGTCTCAGTTTCGAACCATCCGCCGAGCTCCACAAGCACCTTTGTTTAGAATATTAGACCAATTCATGGAGGTAGATGATTGGTGGAAATGATTACTATAGGTATATTTCATCTTTCATCCAGAGACTGTAACATATTGACCTGACGACTTCTTGCAGCTTTCCTTATTTTCTTATGCTATTATGTTTAAGACTCGCAGGTACGTTGACAATAACAGTACACCACTACCACCATTACATCAAGACCAGTAAGGATAATGACAATAACAAGAAACACTACCACCACCAGCACCACCACCACCACTACTACTATTCCTTGTGTTGCAGTATGCAAAGGCGAGTCACGAGCGAGAGGTAACATACGAGTTCATATGTTATGCTAAATTCATTCATTGTTTTCTTTGTTCCTGGATGTCTCAGAGAGCGCAAAGAACGACAGAAGTAAGATTACGTGCCGGGCGGATTTGAAAGTAATAGTCAGAGAATTTTACATTAAACAAGAATCTCCCTTAATTAGATTCATACAAGCAGCAGATTAGCAAGTAAAACACGCACACATATACACACACAAAAAAAGAACATTGTCGCTTCCTTATTTGCATATCATGTAACAAGGACAATGCTGCATTTTTACTCTCTCCCTCTCTCTCTCTCTCTCTCTTCTCTCTCTCTCTCTCTCTCTCTCTCTCTCTCTCTCTCTCTCTCTCTCTCTCTCTCTCTCTCTCTCTCTCTCTCTCTCTCTCTCTCTCTCTCTCTCTCTCATGTAATACACCTCTTAAAATACCAATATCTCCTCCAATTCAAAGGTCACCTCTTATATCTCTATGTGGGTCAGGTTAGGTCATCCTGCAGCTTACGTATGACTGGTAGGTCTGGTCATGTAGCGGCGCAGCAGGTCAGCTCAGGGACAGGTAGGCAGTGTGGGCCTCAGGTTAAGGCCACTCGAGGTATCAATGATTGGCGAGATGCAACCACAAGTCGAACCCGGGAGTCTAAAGGGGAGAGAGAGAGAGAGAGAGAGAGAGAGAGAGAGAGAGAGAGAGAGAGGAGAGAGAGAGAGAGAGAGAGAGAGAGAGAGAGAGAGACTATAACTAACTTATATATATAAGAATATAATCAATGCAATTAGCTTTATATATGAATATATATATATATATATATATATATATATATATATATGAATATAATCAATGAACCATTTGCAAAAAAACTTCCTCTAAAATTGTCCTGGTCATGCCGTGAGCCAGATATCGCAAGACTGTCCTGTAAGAAATATAAGTAATAAATTTAAGTAATCTATTTGAGGAACCTTACGAAGAAAAGTGTACAATAAAACGATCATTTGAGAGAACGAGAAAGGAAATGATGAATAGCATTACGTTTGGAAAGAAAGAGAAAAAAAGAGAAAACTTACACGAGTGAAAAAAAAATACAGGAAGCTAGTTCATGCGCTATTTTCCTGACCAAAAGCAGAACTTTCCTTCCCACAAGATTAATGTGAGAAAAAGAAGAGAAAAAGAGACAAGAATGAAAAAAATGCTCATAGATATTATATAAGGACAGGTCAAAATCTCTCTTTCCAGACAAGAATCAGAAACAGAATCTGAACGTAAGCTTTCCTTCTCAGAATACTGAGAAAAAATAAAGAAAAACAAACACGAGTTAAAAAATAGACATTACAAGGGGAGAAGAAACACATCCAGAACCAGAGCCAAAAAAAAAAAAAACAGAACGACAAAAAAAAATAGAGAAAAGAATAGATAAACAGACACAAGATCAAAAAAACAAAACAAAAAAAAAACAAATAAATAGATATTAGAGGACATTTCAAAGACTAACTTTCAGACAAGAATCAGAAGCAAGAAACCAGACAGACAAGAACCAGCCACTAAGAAGAAGGAAGAAAAACAGACATACGGTAAAGAAAAATATAAAACAGACACAACAAGGGAAGCCGATGCGAAAGTTCCTCCAGACCACAACCACAAGCAGAAGCAAAAGCATTACCAGACCTTCCCTCGAGCTCAGAACGTCGAGGGACTGTCCTATATACCTTCTCCGCAACACCCGGACAAGACAACTCGTTATGGCCACTCGTATTTTCCTTCCACGAGGCAAGTGGTGAAATAACAAAACATTTCAGTGCAATAACAGGGGCGGATGCAAGAGGTTCTGTATTTCGTCCCCTACTTGGCTTTGCAGGCTCTGCAGGCCGTCGCTGACTTAAAATGATTTTCAGCTTGGCGAAGGCAGAAAATATTGGCAACGAAAGAGCAGTCAGAATTCATATATGAGAATATTATCCAGATGAGTTAGTTAATGAGGGAAACCTGGGCTGCCAAGAAGGGAAAATGCGAACTCTTAAGGGAGATGGACAGATGTGGATGATTTCAGAATTATTTAAGCGTCAGAGTATTGATATCTTTCTGCCAATGAGCGAGGAAGACCTAAGAGAAGGTTTGTGGGCTCAGTGTAAAGACATGATTGTAATGAGTTGGACTGAGGTGAAGACCGAGCGCGCTGGCGAAGTCGAGAGATGAAGAGCGACGTGGATGATGATGATGAATATACCAGAGACTTGCAAGAAAATTGGAGGACAGAAGCGGAGAGAAGATAATGAGGGGCGTGTTTAGTGATGATAAATATCCGAGAGACTTGCACGGAACTAGAGAAGTAACATGGTTCATTCAGGAATAGAAAGTAAGTTATAAACAAATATCTACTAAAAGCTCAGTGATTAATAGAGAAGAGGGGATCTTAACCTATAGAATCCTTTATCTTCTCCTCAGGCTCAACGAAATGGTCTGGTGGAAGCTTGCATTATAATTTCGAAAGACACCGCTGACATTGAAAGAGCTGATCAATTAATTCGGATCTCTTGGTGCCTACAGTTTTGTTTGTGCTTGGTAAAGCCATTCAAGTTTACTCAAATGAAGCAACAAATGTCATACTGTCATTTGAAGACCGAGAATTTAGAGGTACAGAGGAAGCAGACTTGATGAGTGATAAGAGCTTAAAGAGGCACCGTTGAATAAAGTGCGTGATGAAAGGAAAGGATCGTAAGTGATGCTTCATGAAGTGACTGAGCGGCAGGAGCGGATTGAAGGAAAAATGAGTCCAGGAAAAGCGTTGGTAAGGAGAAAAAAAATATGATGTGTGAAGAACCTTTTACCAATTACTGACGGGAGGGTAAATGGATTAGGAAAAAGGTGCAGCCTCGTTTATAAGGAAAGCAGGAACAAGTGATTAGTTGTCTTAATGGCGCTTCGAAGGCTGGAAAGAAGGATGGTATAAGGTAGTGAGAATGAGTGTGGCATCTCAAAAAAAAAAAAATGTATGTAACGTTTAGCGAATTCAAAAGGAATTGAACAAAGAGCTAATTAAGAGGTGAAATCAAGGGACACTTCTCATTTGTGTGTTGAGAGAGAGAGAGAGAGAGAGAGAGAGAGAGGAGAGAGAGAGAGAGACGAGAGAGAAGAGAGAGAGAGAGAGGAGAGAGAGAGAGAGAGAGAGAGAGAGAGTAACTAACTTACTGAATGAATGAATAAATTAAACAAAAACGTTGTTAACGGTGTGTTTCCAAGACAGGACTTAGGAAGGGAAGGTGGAAAGTCTGAGCTGGACTTGCAAGGACGAACATTAGTCGCGCGAAGGGTAAAGAGGCTTGCTGGCGTCCCTCTGAGCCAGCCAGCTTACTGAAGGTCAAGGCGTGGTGGCCCCTGAGTCTCTGGGGTTGTGTGGCGGCGCTGGTGGTGGTAGTGGTGGTGGTGTAAGAGGGTGTTTGTAGTGTGCGTGTGTCTGGGTCGGTTAGATGTGCTGCTTTGGTGACTAGTGGGAAATGGTGTTTGTTTCTTGGCTGCTGTGTGGTGGTGGTGGTGATGGTGATGATGTAAGGCGGTGCTTGTAGTGTCTGTGGGTCGCTTAGATGAGCTGGTTTGGTGAGTGGTGGGGAATGGTGGTTGTTCCTTGGCTGTGTTGTGGTGGGAGTAAGCTTTGTGGTGATGTGGTGATAGTGGTGGCTTTTGTAGTTGTTTTCTTTGTTGTTACTGTTGATGTTGGTGGTGGTTGTTGTTGGGTGTGATAGTAATGGTGGTGGTGGTGGTGATGTTAGCTTCATTATTATTATTTTTATTATTATCATTATTATTACTAGTAGTAGTAGTAGTAGTAGTAGTAGTAGTAGTAGTACCAGTAGCAGCAGCAATACTAGTAATGACAACGAATACTCCACAACATGACTTACTTTTTTTATTCCTTTTTGTTTGTTTCCTTTAAATCCTGCGGCTAATCCCCTTATAGAATTTAGTTTGACGTATAGTTTTTGTTTTTACTCACAGATAACGTTTGGATCATGTGTGTGTGTGTGTGTGTGTGTGTGTGTGTGTGTGTGTCCGTCCACTAATACCCTGCGTCCAAGTTTATAGTGAAAAGTCCAAAAGTAATGCAAGTTTTAATGCTGGACTTGCATGATCCTATATTTCTCACGTGAAAGAAACTGGCGGCTGTCCACTAACTCCTGCAAACCCTCTTGAAATTTTCTAAAATCTCCCGAAAATGTTGCCTGATCTCCAGAAAAATCAGAAACCTTGTATGACTTCCAGATAATTCCAGCAAATCTCCCGAAAATTTCTTAAGATCTCCCGCCTTGTGAGAATCTTAAGCATCTTTTTACAATATTCCGAAATTCCAGCAGCCGTAGAAGTAATTTTTAGGGAAAACTGCAGTGAGTGTTATGCAAATGCGCGGTTCCGGGAAATACGGGGTGCAGCAGAGCAGCAGAAGCGAACCACACGACTTTTGTTCAGGTTCACTAAATGCTGTGGTGGTGCAGGAAGTGTTTGAATGTTTGATATTTCATTAAATTGCGTGGTTTTCTTGTTGTTGTTGATGTTGTTGTTGTTTTGTTGTTGTTGTACTCTGCTATCTGTCTACATGTCTGTCTTTCTCACAGTCTTAGTCTCTATTTTTTTTTTGGGTGTGCGTGTACAGTACTGTGGGTATATGCGTAGGGACTCTCTCTCTCTCTCTCTCTCTCTCTCTCTCTCTCTCTCTCTCTCTCTCTCTCTCTCTCTCTCTCTCTCTCTCTCTCTCTCTACTTCGGACTCATCAGTAGAAGCAAAAAGACAGCGTGAGTCTCGTGCGACACCTCATTACCATCGTAAATTTTCGCAAGGAGGAAGAGAAGTGATGGCCGTAGTGGAGGAGGAGGAGGAGGAGGAGGAGGAGGAGGAGGAGGAGCAGGAGGAATGGCTGATTCAGGGATAGGCTAAAAGCATAGTAAAATTTAGTTAGCTGGGGGTAAGTGAGGGCATGCTACAAGTGTGTGGTATTAGCGGGCTTTCCCTTTCCTTCGTGCTGGTGTTCACTCGTTGTGGCGTGTAGCTTGGTGGGTGAATGGGTGGCCACTGCTCAAGTCCACCCACTTGTACTCTAAGCTTGTATGGGGTGTGACTGTACCCGCGTTGAAGTGTGAGTGGTCTTTGTGTGTGTGTGTGTGTGTGTGTGTGTGTGTGTGTGTGTGTGTGTGTGTTGGTGTTCAGTTGTGGCGTGTGGCGTGGTGGGTGAATGGGTGGGCACCGCTCTAAGTCCACACACTTACCTTGTACTCTAAGCTTGTATGGAGAATAATTGTAGCCGCGTTTAGTGGTAGATTTTCAATATAATCTAAAGTATTTATGCCTTCGACTACTATTTGTTCTTCCTTTGTGCTTCATTGTGTTGTCCTCAGGCTAACACACAGATTTAGTAACCACGGCACGTACTAACTTCATGAGAATCAGGATATTGCGATACATTGTTCGGCGAGGTGGAGAAGAATACTCATTCATACCTAATGGCTCTTGTAACACAAATAAAGCGCCAGAACCAATCAGTTTTTATAGAAGAGCGATGTGTATTTTTAAGTTTGCCTCCCTTCTAAACAGGAATACTGCCATTCACGAGGCCGCTCTCCTACCACGCCCCGCATCCTTGTCAAAACCAGACACCAGATTCATGTGCCTGTATGTCTAATCTAACCCTTGCGCTGCTCACGCTTGTAGCACATTAACACTAAACTACGTACAATCAACTATACGAGGAACTGAGTTAAAATTACATTACACAGGAGATAACTTGCGGAACTCTCAGCAGAATAGCGCAGTGCGTCCCTGAAATGCATTTCATTCTGTATAAAGCCACTGTGTCAAGTAATTAAAAAGTATAGAAGTCATACACAACACCACACACTACACACGCACACAAGCACCTTAAACTCACATTACAACTACATAAAAAGAAATAAATAAAATAAAAAAAAAGCATAAGAAAATAAGGTAAGGTACAAATAAGCCATTAGGTCTGCACGCGGCAGTCCAGATAATCAAATGTACAAATAATCAAATGTACAAATAATTAAATCAGAACAAGAAAACTTAAGAAGATAAAGGAAGCTACAGGAAGCCACTAGACCTACATATCCCTATACAAAACATACGTTATACCGACCAATCATCCCCATCCATAAATTTCTATAACTCACATTTATACATTTCTTTTAACTCAATCACAAACAATCATACTTATAACCGTATCAAGTCATCACAAAGTACAGCAGGTAACACTCACCTAGACAAAGCTACGCAGGGGCCTTAAAACCACATTACAACGGGAATAGTCTGGAAGCCTCGCGGTGATAACAATATTTCACTGTGGCGGGTCGGGAGAATGAGGCTGCCGAGTCCAATGTGGCGCGCAGTCTGCCTGTCTGAGTATCGCATAGATGTAAACTCGCCGGGCGTATGTTATGTTGATATGTTCCCAGGGTTCCTTGCTCCTGATGGTGATGTCGTATCTTCTATGATGGTGTCTTCTATGATGGTTCATATGTTTTAGGGGATTCTTGGCCTCTTTCTTGTCACTTGTTCCTGTTTCTGCATCTCTTCCTCCTCCTCCTTTTCCTTCTTCTTGCTCTAGCTTCCAAGGTCGGTTTTAGAAGAGTAATGCGGTTAATTTGGCCCGATGTATGAGAGAGAGAGAGAGAGAGAGAGAGAGAGAGAGAGAGAGAGAGAGAGAGAGAGAGAGAGAGAGAGAGAGAGAGAGAGAGAGAGTGTGTGTGTGAGTGTGTCAGACAGAGAACGGAACAGACAGATAGAAAACAAACGATCAGATGTTGTGTCTGCATGTACATTTCTAATTATGTATCTTTCATGTATTTGCGAATTCCATGAACAAATTTCGCATCCACATGTTAGTAAAACTCTTCTCTCTCACAGATGGGCGGCGGGACTCAGTGAACGCCAGCGCGGGGGAGCATCTGGTGTCCGCCGCGCCCCGCCCCACCGCACCATGACACGCCCTTGATAGCAGCGGCAGCCATAGGGCGGCGCGGAGGGAAACCAGGAAAAAATCACAACCACCACCTTACACCACCACTACTACCACTACAGAATGTTCAACACCACGTAATCCCCACTCACCCATCACCACCACATCCATCACCATCACATCACAAACACACCACCACCACAACCACCTCCATCACCACCAACACAACACCACCACGGCGACCACCACCAAGATCTTCAACGACCTGAGCTGTGAGGTCGGCGGGTCGGGCGAGGCCGTGCAGGTGCAACACTACAATGTCCTGGCTCGATCCAAGACCACCAACATGGACTCCGGCAGCAGGAACCTCCCCGGCCCGGACGCAAAGGAGAAGAACAAGAGCAGAGACGCGGCTTCCACATCCAACGCCGCCGCCGCCGCTGCTGCCGCCGCCTCCACCCGAGAGAAGATCATCAACAAGAGCATCCCCCACAGGTTCTCCTTCAGAAGCGGGCCGGCGGACAAAGGGAAGAAGCAGATCAAGAGGGGTTTGAGTCTGAGTCTGCGGCGGTCTGCGTTGTGGAGCACGCTGCATGCCAAGACGATGGAGATCCCCGAGAGACTGCGCCGGGAGGAACGCAAGCTGGCCAAGGTGAGTACTTAGCCAATCACTGCTAACCTCATTACTCCTCTCTCCTGACGCTTACGTGCCATTATTCCCATGTAGTCCTGGATTTGCGAGGCTGAGTACCTACTTACCGGAGGCTTCTACTCGTAACTCCTCGCGCCCTTCTAATTATAACTGATGAGCGTATATCTAGATAAACCTCCGAGCTGCTCTCAGTCCAAATTACCCTCATAGATGCGAGTCTGGTAAATGTTTATGAGTTGTGTTTATCCGAGGGGCAAATTACATGAAAGGCTCGGGGCTGGGAATAGAATGGCGCGTGAGTGAATGATTCTGCCCGCCGGCCACGCCTCGGCAAGTCTAGTGAGGTGAGATTTGCTTGTTGGGAATTATGGCAACTCTATTTTTGTTTTCTGTTCTTGGACCATAATCTGATTTGAATTTTAGGTTTGCTTGATTGGTTCGCGTCACATTAATTCCTCTATGTTATTTTTATCTCTCTCTGAGTTTTCCACCACACTTGTTTTGAGTTACGGAATTGTGAGATGTTTGGCTCACTTTTTTTTTTATGTCGATCATGAATGAGCCGCACATTAATTCGTTCCTTCCGGATATTTTTTTCGTTTCACCTCAAAGCAAAGCGGATGAGAAAAAAATATTATGGTTTCCAGGAAAGTGACGCAAGCAAAGTAATAAATATTCATGACCCCCAGCAGTCACGACTCCCACCTCCTTTATCCCCACACACAAATTTTCCCAGCAATATATGGGCAGGCATAATATTATTCAAGTGAATTTTTTTTTTCTATTTATATTTTTTTCTTTAGTCTTGATATAAACAGTTTAAGAATGACGCGTCCTGTCCTTGGCCGCCACCTATGTAGGATACGATGTCTTTCAATACAACACACAGGCATGCGTGGTGGTACTTTCAGCTGGGCAGGGATATGCTCTCCTCCCTCCTTCTCCACTACTAAGAGATACGTCATCCTCCACTAACTACGATGCTTCCCCCCTTCACGTCCCTCCTACCACCGCTGCTCCCCACCACCACCACTACCACACTCCACCACTACACGCATGGCTTCGTTCCTCCACTAAGTGACATGACGTCCACTCCTCTCCACCTTCCCCCGCATCTCATGTTCTCCACTCCCAACAAACCATTCTATTTCCTCCATTCTGAACCACATGACCCTTATCACCACGACCACCACCACCACCACCACCACCACTCTTTTCCCTCCTTTGTGTTTTTTTTTTCTTTTTTCTTTGTCGTCAGTGTGACTCAGGTGAACGATTAAAATGCAAAGGAAGAAGAATTCGTCCAACACGACACAATGCAGGAAAATGTACCATCACGCAGACTATACGAGTACTTATGATCATGCTTGTGTTCGCAGTGAAACTCGTCTCAACGTGCCTCGCTGCTTGGCCACGCGTAATAGTTTCTTGCTGTATAGGATGCGGCGGCACCACGCGGGTGTAAATTTTGGCAGTGGCCATATGTGAATCTAAGCGAGGTAAAAGCTTTATCAATATTTATTTTCATATATACAAGGCATACCTTTATTAATTTTGCATGCAGTTCATTCTAGTTTAAATATTTCAACAGTCAGCGTTTCGAAATGGCAATAATTGTTTTGTTTCATGTATGCCTAGGAGCAGCGGATATACATTTATTAATTTCTCATATAGAATTTCGTAAGTTAATTCCAGTGTTTCGAGTGATAATATTTTGTCCTAAGCAAAAAAAAATATTCCAAGAAGTCTTTCCTGAAGTAAGTTTTTTTGTTAGCTTTCTTTATGTAAGAGGGGCTCTGGCACGTTATGTAACACCCTCCTTACCACCACACAGCTTCTTCCACTCCCTCTATCTGTCCCCAGGCACCATCTTTCCCACCCTTCCCTAGTCTGCCGCCACGCTGGGAGGGATTCTGATCTCTCTAGCATTTTGTTCAGCCGGTGAGGTATAAACTTTTCGTTTTTTCTTTTTTCCCACTGTCCTCTCCCGCTTCTGGCTCCCTCGTGACGCTCACCCAGACAATGAGCAGAAAGAAGAAACGTGTTGACAAACCAATTCGCTATTCATGATTCGTATTGTGAATTCGTATTTTTTTTATTATTTTGTTTACTCGCTTTGTTACCCATGACTGCTTAATTTTTCTTTTCTTTTTTTTTTTTTACTGTTTGGATTTTGAATTCGTGTTTCTATTGTCTTATTTGTTGGCTCTGATATGCATGATTGCTATTTTTTTTTTTTATCTTGCTTTTTCGTATCTCAAAGGTGACGGCCACGGAGAGCATGGGTGTTTCATTCCACACCTCTCGCCATTGTACGTCAACAGAGAGGTATTTAGTATTTGTAAGGGCGTTTTGTTCCTTTTAATTGTTTTTAGATTGCGTATCTTGTTTGCTTTTTTCTCATTCCGCAAAGGTGACGAACAGGGACAGTATGTGTGATTTATTGCCAAAAGATAGGAACTTTGCATTTCTGAAAGCTTTTTTTTCTTCCTATGATTTAGGTTGTGTATTCCTAATTATTTCTATTTACTGGCTTTGATTTGCTTGATTGTTTTATTATTTCAACCCTCAAAAGTGGCGAACAGGAAAGTATAGGTTTTTTTCAGCGTACACCTCTCGCCATTCTACGTCAGCAGAGGGAATTTTGTATTTTTCAAGATGTCTTCTCCCTTATAATTGCTTAGATTTGTATTCTATTGTTTTCTTTTCCAACTCTCAAAGGTGACGGACGGGGAAAAGTATAGGTGTTTCATTGCACACCTCCCGCAGTCGTACGCCAACGGAGAGCAGTTTACTATTTCTGAAAGTATTTTTTTCCTTCCAGTTGCTTATATTGTGATCTTGTATTATGTTGATTTATTTCTCAACCCTCAAAGGTGACGGACAGGAAACGTATGGGTGTTTCAGTGTACACACCTCGTCAGCGGAGGGGACTTTACTATTTCTGAAGGAGTTTTGTTCTCTCTTTTTTGCCCCTTGGGTGTCATTCGCTCCCCTCGTGACGGACAGGCGGATCCTCTTTTCTTTTGGCTCAGTGACGCGATCGCACACGTACCGGGAAAAATTCAGCCGTGCGTTCTGGGAAGAGAGAGAGGGAGGCGGCGGAGGCAGCAGCGATGGTGGTGGTGCCGGGAAGATGTGAAGTCTTTCCGAGAACTTGATGATGGCAATACTGATGACTCGCCCTCCACTTGGTCTGGTAATAGTTCATCAGTGGATCTCACTTTAAGAAACGTGTATTTTTCAGCCTTTCTCTCTCCTTGATTTTTTTTTTTTTCAGTGTTTCTCTCCCTCCCTTTTTCTTTACCCGAGACGAACGCAAGTCATTAAAACTGTGAAATGACTTTGTGTTGTTGCGAGAAAAAAAAAAGAAAAAAAGAGAGACGGGATGGATTCTATGACAGGGAAGTACAGTCTCTTTCTTTCTTTCTCTCTTTCTTTCTTACTCTCGTGTTGCCTGTGTCCTTTCCATATTTTATTTACATTTAGTTTTTACCGCCGCCCCTCCAGCCAGACCCTGCATCAGCCGTCCACGCGTCTCGCCCCCTCCCCGCCCATCCCCAGAGGCACCGATCTCATTGTATAATACATCACATGATTCTTTCGCCGCGCCTCGGAGGAAGAAGCGTACCAGGTGTTGTCAGATGTCTCCTTTGTTTTGCTTCTGTCTTCTCCCACCCTCCTCCTCCTCCTCCTCCTCCTCCTCCTCCTCCTCCTCCTCCTCTTGCAGCTTTTCTTTACCCTGTAGCAAGTTAGTAGTTCCCAAACAGCCTTGCAGGGGCCAAAAGTTCTGTTGCTGTTTGGCTTTTCGTTTTTAATCCCTTGCAATCCTCCTCCTCCTCTTCCTTCTCCCCCCGCTGCTTCTTTGCTACGTACATTTTTCATATTTTCATCGACTTTTTTTCTGATCTTTTCATCTCTCTAATCACTCTCTGGTAATTATTTTGTACCTGCAATTTTCCCCTTCCGTTCCTCCTTCCTTTCCTGCGTCCCTCCTTTGTTGCTTCCTCTCCCTCCTCCTCCTTTTTCACCTGCTGTTTCAATTCTTACATCAATATATTCCTTCAAGAACAAGCGAATTAATGTTTACCAGGTACACGTATTTATATTTCTCAAGTCTTTGGTGCATATTTTTTTTTTTTTTTTTTTTTTTGCCGGCTGCGTTTCTTTATTCCGTATGTCATCCCCTTTGGCGTCCGTCTGATGGTAGCGGTTGCCTGGTCCTCCATCCTTTCGTTTGTCTAGGATCTGATGGCACGTTTGTCCTCTGTGTGTTTAACCTAATTGTTCTTTGTGTCTTAATGGTCTTCCGGTGCGTTAGGTAACATTATTTTTCTGCCTATTTATTCAAGAGAAGGGACAGATCTAGGCCTGGGAATAAATGGAGAAAGGTTTTATTTTCTGGTCGTCGTTTAAGATGAAAGAAAGGTAATTTGTAATTCTAAAAGACTATTTATTCCCGTGGATGTCCTAGAGACATTAGGTGACTAGACTGGAAAGGGTGAAAGAATTAAGCTAGACCGTTCCAGTGTGTGTTTGTGTGTGTGTGTGTGTGTGTGTGTGTGTGTGTGTGTGTGTGTGGCGTTTAGAAATGACTAGCCGCAACCGGAAACCAGTTTAGACTCTTCACAGAATAGGAAAAGTAAACACCACAAAACACACACACACACACACACACACACACACACACACACACACACACACACACACACACACACACACACACACACACACACACACACACACACACACACGCACACACACACACACACAAATTTTTCCTATTCCATTCGCGGCTTTGCTTTGCTTGCGCGTCACTCATTTGTTTCCCAGAGCGTTCATAATTGTGCGTGGCTTGTGATGCTGTGTGCGAGAGCTGCAGCGCCAACACGCCTGAGTAGCACTAGTAAAAATTCCACCATCTCTGTTTTATCATGACTTGATCTGCCACTCTCATTCTACCAGTAAGGATTCCAGGACCTCTATTTTCCCACTTGATCCTCCACATTCGTTCTACCAGTGAATATTTCAGTGCCTTTGTTTTCAAGAGTTGATCTTCCACTTTCATTCTTACCTACTCATATCTTAAATCTTTACCATCGCTCTTCAAGTTGAAATTCAAACAGTCTATTAGGCATATAAATATACGTACTTTTTTGTTATATAAATAAATTCATTATATATAATTAGTTTTCCCTCGTATATCTTACATTTTTTGATGAATCCCTGCTTTTTCATGCCTTACGATGGGTAAAACTTACTTATGCTAATATAATTATATACAAATTAAAATGGCATCTATAAATAAACTAATATGAAATGATTCACTTTAATCAAACACAATAACTATTCTGATATCCAAAGATGAAAAAAAAAACAATCAGCACTTCCTATTATATTCAAATACTTCCACGAATAATAACGAAACTTTACGCTAACAGCACTTCAGTCTTCCATAGCGCCTGTGTCTCTGCTCCGTAATTCATAAGTGCGCCAGTATTACAGGCAGAGATAGAGACATCCTAGAGGAGATTGAAAGCACGCCCCACAAAGTTCGCTGATGGCTTAAGTTAATCAGACCCCAGAGAGTGGAAAGTTGTCTTGGTGCTGACTTACTGACTGGATTGGAAGACACGCTGAACTGGTCTGCCTTAATGCTTTCATCTTATATCTATCTACTTTTTTCTTCTGTCTTCTATCTGTTATCTTCTATCTACCTTAACTCTTTCATCTTTTGTTGTATGGTGAAACTGCTGATCGTCAACATCAGAAAAAATATTAGCAGTGATAAAGATAATGATGATGATGATGATGATGATAGAAATAATGATGATAATGATGATGATGATAATGATAATGATAATAATAATAATAACAATAATAATAATAATAATAATAATAATAATAATAATAATAATAATAATAATAATAATAATAATCAGGTCTCTGAACTGCATGATATATTAATACAGTATGAATATCAGTACACGGTAGAGAAAGAAAAGACCAAATACAGAAAATGCTAATAAATGTATTTGCGTTCAGTTCGTGAAAAAGAAAAGAAAAGAAAAAAAGGCACCTTCATTCCATCCCCCAAAAATACTCATAAAAAGAATACGCTCTATTTCTCTCCCAAACAACATTCACATTTCAATATCTCTCCGTCAGATATTCTCCTTTCATTTCCCATTTAAGAGCATGTCCGCGGGTTGGGCACAAAGGTGGAGACAAACAAGGGACAAAGAAGCCGAAGGAGAAAGTATGTAAAAAAAAAAAAGAAAAGAAAAAAAAAGAAAAAAAAAACTCAGTCTGGTTCCCTTTTGTGCAGCGTTGCCAGACAGCCTGAGGCCAAGGCACGTTCTGTTTCTGACCTGTTTCTGAGTCCGGGAGGCCGCCTGGTGGTGAATCTCGAAATAACTCGTACACCTGGAATCAGCGGTTAGGTGAGTGGTGGTACAGAGAGGCGGCTTGCAGAGCGGTGCGGTGATATGCTAGACTGTGCACCACTTGTTGGAATTCCTTAACGTGTAAAAGCTGCCGAGAATCACAGCACCTGAAATTCCAATGCTCAGTCTTTAAACTGCTATTGGCAATGTCATACCTATTATTTGAGTAACCCTACATGATTTTTATGACCAAAAAACCTTCAGGTGCTAAAATATTTGAATCACGTCACCTCTTTTGCTCTTAGTGATGTATTTCAAAATTATACTCCAGATTTTCAACAAACAGTTTAATTTGTTTTGGGGAGAATATAAAGCAGTCAAAGGGTTAATTGTCTCTGAAATAGAATAATAGATCGAAGGTTTTATTGAAGCTGTCCGATTTAGTTACTGAATTATTATAATTCTGTCTTAAAATAGTTAAAGTTTACCAAAGATTATCCTACATAGTTATCAATTCATTTAGTTGGGCTACGCTATTTTATTAATTAAAGAGGCGTCTTGATACTTTTATCCTAAAATAGTTCAAATCTACCATCGGATGCTTTCGTATACCACGGTCGTCATGCTTATTTCGTGTTGAGAGAACGGCAGTCGCTCTTCGGCTGTAAATCAGTGAAATAGAAGACCGATCCAGAAAAGCAATCTACTCTCGTTACGTTCAAAATTTTATGGAAAGTACCAAACTGAGTCATCAAACTTTCCCAATACTCATTATTCAATAATAAAAAAAGGAGTCACTCATCGTTTTCAAGACACTGTAGAAGAAAAAAATCAAGGTTGAACCACTATCATTACGCTCAAAATGAGGAAGAAACTTACTAATCATTAAACTTTCCCAATATTCATATTTCACAAGAAAGAAAAAAAAAGGAATTGTTTAATATCACGACCATATATATTTTTTTTCTTTTTTATCACACGAAAGCAGCGTTGTTCTATACCCGTGCGATGAGCGAGTGTGTGCCAAAGGTGGGTCGATTTGGTTAAGGAAGGACCCTGATACGATAGACGGGCGTCCGGGCGTAAGAAAGCTGATAACGGACCGCCTATTGACTCCTAACGAGGGATCCTGTTGCGGCAAGTTAATTAAGTGGAGGGCCAAGTTTTCCCGCCCTGGCAGGGGAACGAGAGACAGAGAGGGGAAGGAGAAGAGAGAGTGAGGGAAAGGGGAAGGAGGGATGGAGGGAGGAGAGGGTAGTAAGGATGAAGGGAGGGAGAGAAAAAGGGAAAATTGGAGAAGAGAGTGGAAGAGGAAGGAAGGAGGAAATGAGTGAGGAAGAAAAACAAAGTGAGAGAGAGAGAGAGAGAGAGAGAGAGAGAGAGAGAGAGAGAGAGAGAGAGAGAGAGAGAGAGAGAGAGAGAGAGAGAGAGTTTCATATTTGATTGATTTACAACTGCAGAATACAGAACCATAAAATATCCAGTGGCATTTTTAAGTCGTCCGCGATTTTCTTTGTAATTAATTGCCTCGCTAACGTCATCACTTGGAACCGTTTGAAGTTCTTATATTTATTTGGTAATGTTAATTGTATTGGGTGCATTGAGGCCTCTAGCACTGAACTCGAACACTCTACCGTGGTTTCTGTTGTTGCTGTCCGTCCTCCAGTCAGCGATCCTTTTACAATTTCAGTTTCCTTTTAGCTCAGTGGATGAAAAAAAAGAAATATATATCGTTTTGCTGGAGTTTCCCGTTCCATAATTATTTAAAGTCTGCAAGGTAGCCAGTAATTTTTGTTTTCCCCTTTTGGTAAATCAGGTTGAGCTTTCTGGTTAGGTAATGCATGAAAAAAGAAAAAGGCTGATGTTTCCCATTTCAAATAAAAAAATGTGCGGGTTTTTCGTTTAGCTTAGACGATGAAAATGATGTTTAATGTTTTTTTTTTTCTTTTTCATTTCTCGTAAAGGAAACGTAAAAAGTATGACCAGTGAAGCCATTTGAAGTCAGCCTGTGAGTTTTCTATTCAGCCCAATGGAAGTAAAAATATATTGTGTATCTCTTATGTTCTTATAAAGATGCTGGTTACCTCTTGCATAAGTGAGTTTATCAAAACAACCTGGAGACAAATTACCTTTTTTCATGATTTTACAGCCGGGCTCACCTGATAAATATAATTAATAGCTAGGACGGTGCTTCCTAACAGATAAGTTTGGTTTAGCATTTAGGAAATGTTACTTCGAGTGAATGCCCTCCTTATCCTCGAGCAATGGGCAGGATTCGACCTTGTGGCCTGAGGACCCATTGTTCGTCATGCGCAAAGAACCATATGACCACGTCTGCCCATCAACTAATCACCTTTGTGGTCTTCGTAAACGGACCTGGTGTGAAAACAAAGCGTCTAATAATACGAACTATTGTGAAGTCCCCCGTGTCGACGTGCACCTCGCCGGCTGCAATATCTCTTCCACTACATTTGGAAGCAAAAATGGTTCTCTACAAACTTGTATTCATGAATTTTGAAGCAGCGGGACCTCGGGCGAACTGGGTGAATGGGTGGAGGCTGTGTAGGTGCTCATGGGGCTATAGTTGGGGCGATTGCTGGATGAAGGCTGTGAAAGGGGAGTAAAAAGTAGAGGGAGGAGGAGGAAGAGCAAACTTATAAAACTCTAATACCTCTGGACTCACTCATGAAATGAATCGGTGCATAATTCAGTTCTGTTCCAAGGCGTCAGTGAGAGTGCAGGAGCTTGCTCGGTGGTGGTGGGCGGTGCTGCTGTGACGCTTGGGCCTCCTCGACACGCTGGCTTGTATTCGTGATCCCTTTGAATTTTTACTGAGACTATTTTCAAAGCTCCAGAGTTTAATTTTTTTTTTTTTTCCGCAAGTGAGCACGAAAAAAATATATATTTAGTGTTTGGAATAACTGGAGTGAGTGGATATATTGACAACATATAGATGAGTGGCAAATTTGTTTCCCGTGTGAGTAGAATGATTAAAAAGAGTTTGTTGTGTATTGTCTGAACGTTATTTTTTTTTTTTTTTTGTAAACGTATTTTAAACTTCTCTTTGAATATCTTTTTTTGTGTGTTTGTCTGTCTGCATTTCCTTCTTTCTTTATTTCTCTCTCTCTCTCTCTCTCTCTCTCTCTCTCTCTCTCTCTCTCTCTCTCTCTCTCTCTCTCTCTCCTCTCTCTCTCTCTCTCTCTCTCTCTCTCTCTCATTTGCAAGGTAAACACATAATCCCTCCTACGCGGCACCACTTTTGAGCGCGTGTTAGAGTGAGTCAAGTCGGCAAAACCAAAGTATGTGGACAGAAAACAACTAGCAATATTTCGCTCCCCTGATGGAATGTAGCTCATGACAGACGAACTTGCTGCCTTCCTGCCTGCTTTGGTCGTGACTTCATCTGCAGGTGACTTTTGCCTGCAACTCAACATGTGCCTAACATCAATGCACACAGGATTTTTTGTCGTTTGAAGCTTATAACCCCTTTTTTTTCATTTTAACTTTTGTCATAGTTCATGAGAGAAAAAATTTGCTGCTTTCATATCTGCTTTGGTCGTGACTTAATCTGAAGGTGACTTTTGCCTGCAACTCAGCAAGTGCCAGACATCTATGCACTCAGCTTTTTTTCTTTTCTTTGTTTTTCGTTTGAAGTTCATAAACACCTATTTTTCATTTAACTTTTTTTTTTTTGCTGTGTGTATGTAAACTTTAATCAACATTTGGATATCATACATTCAAAGTGAGAGTGAATTTTCCATCAGAGCTCACTGGCAAAGCACTCAAAACTAATAGAAAAAAGAGAAGGGGAGAAAAAGGATTTCGATTTTTTTTTTTATTTTACACCTATAAGCCCTCACCTTTTTTTTTTTCTTTCATTACCACATTTCCCTTTCCCCCGTAATGGATCTAGCGGCAGGAAGTGTTAGCGCGAGGCTCTTATTAAACCGAATAAGTAATGCTCGGGGGTAAACAGGTGGCAGGTAAAGATAATAATTAATTCGTCATCGTCAATCCCACCAGGCATGTGCAGCGGGTGAGGGAATACCTGACTCTTCTTGCTTGGCCTTGGCGACCACTGCCTGACGCGGCGACGTGATGGTAGTGTTGGTGGTGGTGACGGTGGCGGCGGTGGTGGTGATGGTAGTGGTGGTGGTCGTGATGATGATAATAATAAAAATAATAATAATAATAATAATAATAATAATAATAATAATAATAATAATAATAATAGTAATAATAATATAGGAAAACCACGGCAGAAATTCAGTATTTGTTAGGATAATTCAGCCTTTGCCTTGATTTTTCCTCCCTACTTTACCATATAGTATTGATGGTAAAAAGTAATGATAGCAGTAATAATAATGATGATAACAACAACAACAACAACAACAAAAACCACAACAAAATAATAATAATAATAAAAAAAAATAATAATAATAATAATAATAATAATAATAATAATAATAATAATAATGATTACATTAATAATGCCAATGATTATAATTAATTAGATATCATTTCATGTCGGCAGAATACAATATAATATCTTTCCTGCAAGAGAGAGAGAGAGAGAGAGAGAGAGAGAGAGAGAGAGAGAGAGAGAGGTGGGGGGAGCGCATTTGCAAGTTCCGGGAGAAGTTTATCAGATCACTCCCAAAGCATGAATTAATTTTAGCTCCTTGCTTCCTCTCTCTGCTTCCTTCTCTCTCTCTCTCTCTCTCTCTCTCTCTCTCTCTCTCTCTCTCTCTCTGACTCCTTGTTTGTTAACTAGAAATAGCGCACATTTTTCCCGCCATACTTATTCATCCTTTACCTGCGGCGTGTCGGGAAATAAGGAACAAGAAACTGCAGGAAGAAAGTTAGGCGCGCGAGGAGGAAATGATGCAGAGGAAGAAAAAACTGAGGTAGGAGGAACGGAAATTTAATGATGCAAAAGATGAGGAAGCGTTGCAGAAAAATGTATGGGAAAGGAGAACAAGAAAGGGATGGAAGAGAGGAGGAGATAATGATAAAAGATGTGGTGAAGGAAATATAATGATGCCGGAATATTTTTTTTGAAAGTGGGGGAAAGAGAAAATACTGCTGCATGAATGGAAGTAAAGTACAGAAGGCAAAAAAAAAAAAAAGAAGGAATATTATGACTACTAAACCAAGATTTACAGAATAAAGAATTGAAAAAAACACACAAGAAATGTAGAGAAAAAAGCAAATCATAATGTTATATAAGAAAAACAAGATACGTAAATGGACTTCTCTTGAAAAAATGAACCAAGAAAACAAAAAATACAGTTACAGAAAAACCACTGATATAAAATGGCACGACGAAAGAAAAACAAGTGCACGAAAAACACAAATCTAATCGGAAAACAATCAAGAAAATAAATATTTATTCAGAATTAAAAACAGTATGACACTAGAAATTTCAAGCAAGGCAAGGAAAATTTATGCAACAGTGGTGTAATAAAGGACGAAGTTCCTTCAGTCAGCCACCGCTGGGAGGGAAGGAAGGAAAATTTGATGATGAAGTTGAGAACCTCTTGCCGAGAGTCAAAAAATTGAGTGACAGGCCGTCGGAGAGAGAGAGAGAGAGAGAGAGAGAGAGAGAGAGAGAGAGAGAGAGAGAGAGAGAGAGAGAGAGAGAGAGAGAGAAACCAAACAGACAGACAGACAAATTTACAATGATAGAAAGACACCAAAACAGACACAGACAAATTTACACTGATAGAAACAGACACCAGACAGATAGACAGACAGACAAAGACTGACAAAGACGAACAGTAAGAAAAGCTTAGTGATAGACAGACATACAAGCTTAACATTGCAAGACAGACAGCAGACAGACAGACAGAGACAGAGACAGACACACTAGGACGATAGAAAAGAAAGGGGAAGAATTAGGTAGCAGTAAAGCGGAATAGCAAGTCTTCATTTAACTTTATGGGTTGGTGACCTTGCGTGAGTGAGCAGAGACAGAGAGACAAGTCGAGAGATACACTAAGCTCCCTCCTGTTGCTTTCATCACAGTATAGACTAAGCCCTAAGGAATGGATAGGGAACTTACTCTACCCTCCCTGATACGAATGATGCAGCAACAGTAATCCTCTTCTGATTCGTCTCTCTGATAGAAATTGAAGTATAAATTAAGGTTGTCCAGATAAAAGCAATATCCTTAAATAAAAACTGCAGCAAGTCACATAAGAAAAGAATAACATAGAATTATACGGGAAAATACATGAATGGAGTAGGCCTAAACATGGCAGTCCTTATATATAATTCATCTACGTACTAATTGTTGCTCATAACCGTATGTTAAATGCAAGTCTCATGATGACATACGAACGAAAGTGAAGTTGAAAGAAGTCGGCAGACATACATGTGGCAGTCCCTGTATAAAACTTGCACAAATATATCCACTTATCTTCTTCTCCGTCCTGTCCACAAATTTATATAATATTCTAAACCTTTGGCTGTTAATAATACCATATCAGGTACGTTCATACATTTAAGTAATCATAGACGAAATGCTTGACCATAAATAAACTACAGACAGTAAAAAGTTTAAACCAATCTGTTACTCCTTTTGTTGTCAGTAATGTCTCTTGAAACTGTTGTCTAGATTTACAGTAGACACTTTTTAAAGGACGGGAAGCAGCTGCATCAGTGAAATGTTTAATGCTTCCAGTTGACTGCACTAACAATTTCAAGGTCACGATAAAAAAAATGAAGTATAGCATTGAGATAGAACTTTTCCCCCATTTTTCTGAAAGTCTAAAATTTTCTTGTAAAATGTGGAATAATATTTAGATATCTTATGTCTCGCGAGAGAGAGAGAGAGAGAGAGAGAGAGAGAGAGAGAGGAGAGAGAGAGAGAGAGAGAGAGAGAGAGAGAGAGAGAGAGAGAGAGAGAGAGAGATTTAAGTAGCTGCCAAGGCAAAACTGTTTACCCAGGTGAGTCTTTAAAGGTCTGTGAGTGGCGTGAGTGACGTGGTGCCTCTGTTGATCGATAGATGGCGCCTTAAAGCAGGATTTCCGAGACCCCAGCCGCTGAAGTACTGTTGTCTGCGTCCCGCGCCTCGCCTCATGACCTGCCACACTCGTCTTCCCCCGTTTTCTTTTATTGAATGCTGAGGAGCTGCGTGGATATGTATTTTTCAGGGAATCCTTAGAAATTTCTCTCGTGCTTATGCTGCTTTTGTGAAATTTTATCTTAGGTGTTATCTTTCTTTGTTTTATCTTGTTTTGAGCTTTCTGCCTTGTTTCTTTGTTTTTTTTTTTTTTGTGTTTTTTTCATTATTTCGAGTGTTATTAAGTTCTCTGCTTCGTTTTTCTTTTTTTTTACTTAGGTTGCTTTTTTAGATACTTTATTTTTTGCGAGTAATATCACTGTTTCTTTTTCTATCTTTTACTCAGTTTTTTTCTTCTTTTTTTTTTCTTCGTCTTGCTATTTCCATGTTATGAAGGTCTCTTTTCAGTTTTGCCTCTTTTCCTATTCAGCTCGTCTTTTTTTTTTTCTTATTGTATTGTTTTGAACATTATTAATTATCCTTCTTATTTACTGCCCTCTGTGTTTTCATGCAGGGATCAGAATTTTTTTGTGATAGCAGTAGTAGTAGCCATAGCAGCAGCAGCAGCAGCAGTAGTAGTAGTAGTAGTAGTAATAGTTTATTCGCCTCATTTGGTGATATTTTCTCTTACAAAACTCATCAATTATCTCTCTGTAATGCTTTGACATGCATAAAAGAGTTGAACATTGTAACTTTTCTAATATTCAAATTAATGTGTTTTTAAATGAACTGTAATTATCAATCTGTCACATAAGCATTTATTTATTTATATTTTTCCTCCCATTAATGTATATAAATGACCAAACTATATGGCATTGACTTTTCTCTCTGTGTTTCTGTTTGTTTGTCGACTTGAATGCGTGTCAGATTTTCTTTCTCCGTCTATCTGTTCTCTCTCTCTCTCTCTCTCTCTCTCTCTCTCTCTCTCTCTCTCTCTCTCTCTCTCTCTCTCTCTCTCTCTCTCTCTCTCACCTACCGTATGTCACATAATCTGAAAAAACA
>NC_087155.1:15481691-15521691 GCF_035594125.1 Scylla paramamosain | reverse complement strand
CAACTTACTTTCTAAAGCCACACTCTGTAACACACACCCATGCTTCATCTAACACATCTTTCCTAATTCCATGTCACGTCACTCCTGCCCTCTCCGTCAGTATCTGAAACATTCCCCAGGGTCACGTAACACTCAAGGCCGCATGGCACCACTCCTATTCTTGTCTCTTCCCTCTATGTATGTCACTTTCCTAGCCAGATTTTAAGTCTTGGCACAGGCAGTGTTGTGTTACACTGCTTTAATGTCGCGAAAAACCTGTTTGTGTCTTTCTTAATGCTCTCACGAAACTTTTACTGCTGTTACGTGTTGGTGAGAGAGAGAGAGAGAGAGAGAGAGAGAGAGAGAGAGAGAGAGAGAGAGAGAGAGAGAGAGAAAAGTCGGAATCCATTCAGGTCATATGGATTCGGTCGTGTCATTTTTAAATCCTGACAAATGGATGAAAATTACATGGCTGAATTACACAGATGAACATTTAACGAAGACAAACACGTCAGGTGATCCAAAGTCAGAAAGCAACGCCGCAAAAAAAAAAAAAAAAAAAAAGACGAATAAGAAAAAGAGTACAAAAAAAAAAACGAAATAAAAAATCATAATAAATAGGCAAATGAAAAAAAATTAACAAAAAGGACAAATAAAAATATCACAAAAATGACAAATAGAAACGCTCACAATAAAAAGGATGAATGATAAGAAAAAAGTAAAAAAAACAAGAAAGAATAAAAAAGAAGCTCACGAGGTGTAACATTACATCACACTGCACTAGTTTATATTTGACAGCAATAAATTCACGTGTTGCAAGATGCATGAGAAAGAATGTTAAACTGTGTACGTGAAAAGAATTTTAGAATTAGAAAGTGGATTATTGAAAAGAAGAAAAAGAAGAAGAAGAAGAAGAAGAAGAAGAAAAGGAGGAGGAGGAGGAGGAGGAGGAGGAGGAGGAGGAGGAGGAGGAGGAGGAGGAGGAAGAAGAAATGAGATCGAGAGGTGGATGATACAGGAGAGAGAGAGAGAGAGATATATATATAGAGAGAGAGAGAGGGAGAGAGAGAGAGAGAGAGAGAGAGAGAGAGAGAGAGAGAGAGAGAGAGAGAGAGAGAGACAGATACAAATAGACAGATACAGGCAGACAGACAGGCAAAAAACAAAAAGAGAGAGAGGGAGATAAAGAGAGAGAAACAGCCAAATAGAGACAGAGAGAGGAACAACACGTAGAAATGGAAAGAGAAAGAGAGACTGAAAAGTAAAAGAGGAAACAGAGGAAAAGGATGATATATGGAAGGGGAGGAAGCACAGGAGATACAGGGTTGAAGGTGAGAGGTCAATGTTATTGACACGTTTCTCCTTCCTGTGTCCTTGGAAATTTGCATTCAGATGTACAGACATTTTTTTTTTTATTCCTGTTCTTGTTTAGTTTGCCAATAAAAGATCGAATGAGAGGGAAGTTAGTGAGACTTGGTGTGTGTTTATCAGGTCAACAACTTCACCGTAATAACTTGCTCATTTCCCTTGAGAGAGAGGGGAAAGAGAGGAGAGAAGTGGGAAAGGCAAATTTATGCTTTCTACTAATGAACGCATAAGCTCTTTTCTGACTAGACTTAGAAGGACATCATTCAAGTGTGAGAAGATTCGCTGGGTGGCTGAAACTCTTCCCTATGTGCGACGGGAGTGAGATGGAGGGAGACAAGAAGTGATTCAATGCACTGTCTTATCGTTAATGTGTTGTGGCAGCGCTGAAAGTTGAAAGCCGGTACTTCTTAGTTCGTGATCACCACCTCAGGATCAACTGGCCATTGGGTTTGTCATGTAAAGGCCGCGCACAAAATAAACTCGGAGCGGAAGGAACTGGTAGATCCTAGAGAAAGTTAATGGTAATTCACTGTCAATCCCTTATGTTCTTATGGTTTCTCTTCGTCTTGAGCCTCTCAAACGCAACTGTGACGTCAAGAAAGCTACTGCCTGATAGAACCGGCAGACGGGGCAAGCCTGTAACATCAGCAGCATCACCAGCGAGAACAACAACACTCGATCCATTCCTCGTGCAACTCACCAATTAAAACAGAAGTGAGGCAACAGCAGCTCCAGTAACGTCCTCCTTCACACCTCCCTTGCTGCCGAACCACCGCCACCACCACCACCACCATTGCCACTCCGCTGCGTCGCTCACAAATTACGAAGTTCTTGAGTTTCTGTATTGATGAGATGACCTCCTCCGCCTCCTCGTCCTTCTCCTTGCCCGCCACTTACTTTGCCCATTTTTCTTCTTTCCTCCTGCTCCTCCTGCTCTTCCTCGTCCTCGTCCTTCTCAATAGTAGTAGTAGTGGTTGTGGTGGTGGTGGTGGTGGGGGATCCTGCCTCACTGCCCCGCCAAGAGTCTCCTGAAGGGCCAGGTGGAGTGGAAGCACGTAACGATGGCATCCTTGTCCTACCCTGGCCGGAGGTTTTATCTGTTTTTTTTTTTTTATATATATATATAGCATATCTATTCACCGTTTTTTTTTCTCTCTCTCTCTTTACATGTTTCCCCCGCTAACAAAGGTAGTTATGAGTTTTTTTTTTTTCTTATTTTCAGATATCACGAGTGTTTCTTTATATACAAACTGAATATTTTTTTTTATATTCAATCTATTCCTTTAGTTATTCATGACTGTTTCTTTATACATAAGCTAAAGACTTCTTATAATGATCATTTTATTCCTTTAATAATCATGAGTGTTTCTTTAAGCAGAAATCGAAGACTTCAAAATATAATGATCAATCTATTCATACAATATTCTACCGAGGGAATTAAAAAAAAACACATCAAGAGTCATTTTTCATATCAATTTTACATTCACGTATTTATTTATTTCCATATAGTTATCACGAGTGCTTCTTTGTTTCTTTCTATACAAACTGAAGACTTTTTATATAATCATTCCATTCGTACAATATTCTATGGAAGGAATAAGAACGTACATCACATCGAGAGCTTTTTTTCATATCAATTTACATTCACGTATTCACCTTCCTTCCATACATACAAATATCCTCAATAACGAAGCATGAGAGTCCAGTTATTTTTCATCAGTCAGCCCGGAGCGTCACCATTGCGTAATACCGGAATAGGAGGAGCTAGGAACGTGCTGGCCGAGGTCCTCTCCTTACCCTTTCCCTCGGCAACTACACAGTAACTCACACTTCAAGGGACGGCAGGTACCTGGGGAGGGAGTGTAAGAGGCCTGACTAGTCCATTACATATGGATCAGACTTGCTGGTGACCGTGTGAGACGTGACGGTGAGAGAGAGAGAGAGAGAGAGAGGGAGAGAGAGAGAGGAGGAGAGAGAGAGAGAGAGAGAGAGAGAGAGAGGAGAGAGAGGAGAGGAGAGAGGAGAGAGGAGAGAGGATGGTTTCTAGACATATTTTATTTCGTGTAGTCCTTAGCAATGTCATGAAATAAGTCCAATATTACTGGAAATATGTGTACTTTTATCCCTTTCTGTTTCTTTTCTCCTGTGGGTGAAAATATTGTTTACGATCACGACTTTTCTTTTTTTACGTTGTTTTTTGTGTCGTGATAGATTTGTTTTCGTCCAGCCTTTCGATATTGTTACTATTATTTTTCTCCTTATTTGCCATCATTGTCAATATTTGCTGCAGTGTTGTGATGGATTTGTTTTCGCTTAGATTCGTCGGTATTGTGCCTGTATAAACCCACGGATACCTTGTGTCTACAAACAGAGGCAGCAGAGGGCAGCAGCAGCAGTAAAATGCAATATATATGTCAGTACCATAAAGTGTAAGAAAGGAGAATATGTACTTGTTTTGGTTTTGATTCTTCGATATTATAGCTCTTTATATTTGCAAGCATAGGCAACAGAAAGCAACAAACAGCAGTAAAAAGGCAATATACATGTCACTACCAGGTGTAAGAAAGAAGATATATTTGCTTTCGTTGTGATTCTTCGATACTGTGGCTGTTTAAGCACATGCATACTTGTGTTCGCAAGCAGCGGCAGCAACAGCATTAGCTAAAGTCGATACACACGTCAATACCGAGTGTGAGAGAGAAGAATGTGTAGTAGTGCACAGTTGTCTGTCCGTAATTTATGGCATCAGACAAATTTATGAATGCGGATGATGGGTGGATACTGGATATAGAGAGCAATGTTATTTATAGAGGCTGCCACGTGTAGGCCTGATGGGTTCTTGTAGCTTTCCTTATTTTCTTATTTTTCTTATGTACTCAGATAACAGCAAAGCAAAATGAAGACAGAAGTCAAGTAAACTATTACACTCTCCAAAAAACATATACTATCCAAAAACCGAAAAAATATCAATGAAACGAGTTCAGTATATGATATGAAATAAAAAAAAAAATCTTACATCTGAGGCTGGTTGAAAAAATTGCTGGAAATATCGAGAGTAACTAACTCCCATGTGTCACCAGATATTGAAAACTATACAGCGAACACCTGGCGGCCAGTCAGGGAAACATCACGGCCAGGTGCAGCCGATACTGTGTAATACTTTACTGACACGCCTCTATGGGATTCACTGGGAGAGAAGTGGGCGTATGATATTGTTTGTATGCATATGGGTGTGTTGGAGGACGGGGTGCGGGAGAGAGTGGGTGGGTGTCCCCTCGAGGTAAGGTACGGTTAGATAGGTAGAACTAGCAGACGCCCACAACTCCAGCCTCTCGCCGCCCAATGCATCGCCGCTTCCCTCCCGTCATTGTGTTTGGTATCAATACGTTCCGTTTTCTTTTGTCCGTGATTTGTGGTCGTCTCCTTTGTCTTGTGGCTCTGTTCATCCGTCGTGCTTCCTCGTTCCTCTTTTTTTTTTTTTTGTGTGTGAATTTCTCGTTCGTCCTCGCTCTGTCTTTTATTTTGCTTGTTTTACTGTTTTCTGTTTTTCTTCTTTAATATTTTGCTTTAATTTTTTCTAGTCGTTCATAGTACTTTCCCATTTTCTTTTCTTCTTTGTTTTCTTTTCTCTATGTTATCTATTTTATTGCTTTTTTTTTTTACTCTCCTTTTTATCCTTTTCTTTCTCAGATATCTATTTTTGTCCATCTGTTTATCTTACATTATTTATTTTCATTGCTTAGTTTCATGGTGTTATTTTTTTCTCTTTTCTCTATTATTTCTTATCTCTTGTTTATGTATCAATCCCTTATGTATTGTTTCATCCTGTTAATTCAGTCTTTTCTTTGATTCATGCGCTTGTCGATGTTCCCTTGTTTATTTATCTTATTCTGTATTTCTGGCTTGATATTTTCTGTTTCCTCCCCAATATCCATAACTCTCTCTCTCTCTCTCTCTCTCCTCTCTCTCTCCTCCTCTCCCTCTCCTCTCTCTCTCCTCTCTCTCTCCTCTCTCTCTCTCTCTCTCTCCAGCTACTTTTTTTTTATTTTCTGTACGTACCAATGCTTTTATTCCATCGACAATTTCCATATAGTTGTCTTTCTTTCATTCTACGCCAAATTTTTCCGTTCCCTCTGACTCGCCTCAGGTTTGCTGCAAAAATACCGAGCGTGACCAGAAAGCTGAGTCAAGGTGGAGGCGGGAGTTCACCAAGGCCCTCGCTTCGTACCTTGGTTCTTGATGCTCAGAGGGGATCTCTCTCTCTCTCTCTCTCTCTCTCTCTCTCTCTCTCTCTCTCTCTCTCTCTCTCTCTCTCTCTCTCTCTCGATGTTTTAATGCTGAAAATGTTACTTGAAAATCTTGTAATTAAGTTTGTACTCGTAAACTTTGAGAAATATTCGAAATAAGACAAACGCACAGGATTCCACTAGTTCGTTGAAAAGTCTTTCTAAACATCGAGTAATTGAACGTAAGTCATTGTTGATGTTGTTGTTGTTGTTGTTGTTGTTGTCGTCGTTGTCGTTGTTGTTGTTGTTGTTGTTATAAGCCAAATCATCACACATTCTCAGAGAAAGGAATAAACAAGGTAAGAAACAACAGGATTCCAGCTGTAGTAAATTACCAATATAGTTGAAGGATTTATTTACACCCTGAATGACTTAATGTCGGTGTTCATTTTTGTTAATAATGTTAGTCATTTTATTGCACATTTAGGCAAGGGAAGAGTAAAACAAAATAGAAAACAAGGAAAAATCGGAATTCCAGTCGCAGTAAATTTCATTGTGGCTAAAAGGTTTATCTAGAATTTGAGTAATTTAATAACGCTGTTAATTGTTTTATTTAATATTGTAACTCATTGTGCTACACGTTTGGACAAGGCAAAAATAAATAAATTAATTAAAAAAAAAAAAGATTCCACGTTTTGTAATTTTAAAGTTTAGTTAAAAAGTATATCTAGATTTTACACTTTGAATACGTTAACAACGCCACACTTTGTTGTTACTGCTGCTACAAGAGATCTCACCTCAACACTTAGACAAGAAAAATAAACCTCTCTAACGCAAAAGTTAACCAGTATTCTCAATCATTCATCCCTTTCTCTGGTAAACTTTGGAACTCCCTGCCTTCTTCTGTATTTCCACCTTCCTATGACTTGAATTCCTTCAAGAGGGAGGTTTCAAGACACTTATCCACCAATTTTTGACCACTGCTTTGACCCTTTTATGGGACTGGCATTTCAGTGGGCATTTTTTTTTATTAGATTTTTGTTGCCCTTGGCCAGTATCCTTCCTACATAAAAAAAAAAAGAAAAAAAAGACGGCTCACGCAACGTTACGAAGACACGAAAGTAACAGGAAAAAAAAACATTATGTAATCATCCTTCATCTAACTTTTCCATACGATCAGACAAGAAAAAACAAAAGAATCGGACAACAGAAGACCCACAATACACAACTACACAAACACGCAGCAAGAGCGTAAAAAAAATCAACGTAGTTTTTGCTCCTGTGTCAAACTGATGCTCCCAACTCGAGGCGAAAGTTTTAAGTGGCACGAGTAAAGAAAACGAAAACACGAGGCACCCTGAGTACTGTGGAGTTTGTCTAGTACATTAGGTTAGTTCATGCGTTAGTTGGAAACACTCCGTTTTCTTCGTCTCTTCCCTCTGCTCCTCAACTTTGGACCCTTGACGCGGTGGGAGGCTGAGTGGGAAGGGGAAGAGAGAGGCGTGGGCTGGGTAGTATTGGGTTACGTTGTATTGTATTCTTGTTTGAGGTCAGCCAGCGGTCTTGCATCTGAGAATATATTAATAATGTCATTTTCCTCAGCCTCAATATCCTCCTCTTACTCATTTGTGTTCTTTTGTGTGACTCCTGTTCCTCCTCCTCCTCCACCTCTCTCTCTCTCTCTCTCTCTCTCTCTCTCTCTCTCTCTCTCTCTCTCTCTCTCTCTCTCTCTCTCTCTCTCTCTTTCAGCCAGTAACTAACTAACTAACTAAATAAATAAATAAATAAATGAATAAATAAATAAATAAATAAATAGCTGCCTTCGTTGTCATCTCTGGAATTGTCTTGATTTTCGTCTGGAGTCACAATACACATATAAATACATTTTCTTCATTTCCTACTTACGTGTTCCATGCATAGCCTTTTATTGCCTGGAATTGCCTCCCTTCTATATCAGTCTGCAAAGAGAGAGAGAGAGAGAGAGAGAG
This sequence comes from Scylla paramamosain, assembly GCF_035594125.1. Classification (NCBI taxonomy): domain Eukaryota; kingdom Metazoa; phylum Arthropoda; class Malacostraca; order Decapoda; family Portunidae; genus Scylla; species Scylla paramamosain. The sequence goes on along the minus strand of NC_087155.1, from coordinate 15,514,130 downwards.
AGAGAGAGAGAGAGAGAGAGAGAGAGAGAGAGAGAGAGAGAGAGAGAGAGAGAGAGAGAGAGAGAGAGAGAGTTAATTTCACTCAGATTGCTATCACTACCACTGTGTACCTTTCACCTCCTCCTCCTCCTCCTCCTCCTCCTCCTCATTTTCATTCTCATTACTCTCCTCCTCCTCCTCCATCTCCTCATTCTTATATTCTTTCTGCTCTTCCTCCTCCTTCTATTACCTTGTTTTCTTCTTCCTCCTCAAAATGAAATAATAATTTTCGAGGTATCCTCTTATACCTTCCAGTTTGTCTTAATTTCTGACAATAATAATAGTGATAATAATAATTATATTTATAATTATAATTATAATAATAAGGTTAATAATAATGAGGATAACGATAATAATAATAATAATAATAATAATAATAATAATAATAATAATAATAATAATAATAATAATAATATTTTTAAGACCACATGAATACTTCCACGTTTTCGAATTAAGGCGTGGAAATGCCTAGAAGATTATAAAATTTTGAACGAAATTCCAGAAGCAGAGAGAGAGAGAGAGAGAGAGAGAGAGAGAGAGAGAGAGAGAGAGAGAGAGAGAGAGAGAATATATACGTGGAAGCGATAGGAACACCAACTCGTATTCGAGTCAATTTCAGTTACTTCCAGTTCAAGAAGTCTCAATGTAGTGATCGGAATACATAAAACACACACACACACACACACACAAACACACACACACACACACACACACACACACACACACACACACACACACACACACACACACACACACACACACACTTATAGATAGATAGATAGATAGATAGATAGGTAGGTAGATATTTATTAATTACAACCTCATGAACTAATAAAGCATGAAGAATATGGCAATATGTGAAAAAAAAAATATATTTATGATCCACTAAAACCTGGGCGTAAACTATAACCAACCTTAAATGTTATCAAATATCTCTAACTAAAGTAACAACACCCAATACAAAATAACTAAATTAAACGAGAAGCACTAACTTTATACCCTCGGAAATAATTATGCCTTACAATCACACACACACATATGAATCTCAGCAATCTAGACTCTCCTGGTGTGTTTCATCTTCATTCTTGCATCACGCATCTAATCCCGTGTCTATCATGACCTCACCAGACCTCCCAACATGGCTGAGGTCCCTCTAATAGACAGTGTGTGGCGTGCATGGCTGAGCCGGTCTTTGGTCCCCCACACTCCTCTCCCCTGCTTTGTGGACTGGGGTTCTCGTCTCAGATTGTCTCATACACGCGCCGCTGCCCATCACTCGCATGTGGAGGAGGAAGGAAGGGAGGAAGGAAGGGAGGAAGGAAGGGAGGGTCGAGATGAAAGAGGAAAAGTTGAGCTTCCTTCTATTTCTCACATTTTTCTGCTCAGCTTTCCGGGTCAGTACAGACGCACGAGTGTTCTTTGATGCCGCCGCAAAGATCCTGGAAAAGTCACGGTGAGAATCTTTGAGGCTTGAGAGTTTCCTGGCATCATTCCACGGGTGAAATTTGGAACTAGGACGAGTGCGAGTATATAGCAAGCGGTGTACAGGCAGCTCACTTCCTCGTTCTCCCGTTCTTGTTTTAGAGCTACTTGAGTGAACGCGGGTATCCTGTTATAGTCTTTGTCATTATAACCAACTTTGCCCTGGATGCGGAATAAGGTCAAACAGCAGCAACAGACCTATTGGACATTAGAAACCAGTTGGAAGCGATGGGTTGAGATGATTGTGTGAGGAAACCTTTGTCCTGCAGTGGATGGAACGTACGAGGCTGAATATAATGACGAATTTGTCTTTTGTTTTGAGATGAGAGGTATTCTGGCTTTTATTTGTTCCTCTATAGATATAAAGGCCGAAAAAAAAAATGAGTGTTCCATTAAACGAGGCTGAATATGATTTTTTTTTTTCGAGATAGGAGAATGTTCAGGTAATTATTTATTTCTTCCATAGACAAGAAAAAAAAATGTGTATTCCGATAAAGAACTGTAAATTGAACACAGATTGTTTTAAACTGGGAAACGGAGGATGAGAAGGACGAACAGGAGAAAGAGGAGAAAAGAAATAGATAAACATGCCAAAGATAGATCGCGCTTGTCTGTTTTCTTTACCCCGTTTTCTTTCATTGGTCGACTGTTGCATGTACGCCACCAGTGACTGCAACTCCCTCAGACCTTGACCATGGTAGCGGCAGCGGGCTGTAAGAGAAGCTAAGGAGACGCTGCTAACCATGGCAATTACAGCACCCGTCTTTTGTTCTCAGTGGTTTTCGAGCCAGAAAATTTTATTCTTTAGATATCTCAGTCCTTGGTTGCCATTTTTACCTTAATTTCGCCTTCAGACTAGCTATAGAGAGATGGAATTAAGGCATCTATTTTAAAACGTCTCCTTTACATGCCTTCCTCTTCGATATTCTTTTTATATTAACAGGAGCGAATTATTAACCTAACCAAGAGACTAACACTAGTTTCAGCTCCAACCTAATCCTAGAGGGCGGAGGCAAGGCAGCACCGTCAGTTCCAAAGACCATATTCTGAAACTTTACTGGCCGCACCTCGACTACTTTCAAAAGGCTCTAGTTGAAGTGAAATGGGTATTTAACAGTGTTTTTTTACGGTTCTACTGACAGATTTACAAGATTATTACATTATTAACAGGAAAAACAGTCTTGAGAACCCCCTAATCACCTATGTGGCCTTTGAAAATAGTGGTGGTGAGAGAGCAAAGGGTGTCTGAATACGGGTTCAAGGTAGTGGTGGTGGTGGTGGTGGTGGTCGCCGCTCCGCCACGAATAGAGTGGCGATTATGAACTTGAACGCTCGAAATGGCACCTCACCTTCAGGTCAATTTTCCGAAATGTACGAGAAATGGAGGTTATTAAACGCTCAACGATACAGTTAGCAGAGAGAGAGAGAGAGAGACAGAGAGAGAGAGAGAGGAGAGAGAGAGAGAGAGAGAGAGAGAGAGAGAGAGAGAGAGAGAGAGAATTGCCAAGCTGTAAAGAACATTTTCGTGGTTTATCTACCATATTTAACAAAACCATAAGGGAAAGAAAAATACAAATAGAAAGATAAAATAGATGGATAGATAGATAGTTGAATAGACAGAGAGAGAGAGAGAGAGAGAGAGAGAGAGAGAGAGAGAGAGAGAGAGAGAGAGAGAGAGAAAAAGAGAGAGAGAGAGAAAGAGAGAGAGAACGAGCACCACCTCGCCGTAAAGCCGCTAAGCCCTAAAGCCGCACACTCCCAGACGGCGGGCTTTAGTAAGTTTTAAAGTGCATCAGCGTAAACCCGAGCCGTGACCGATTGAATCCTCGCCCAGACACACCAATTAGTGAGTCTGTGTACGCCAAGGTTAACTCAGGCGTGACAACAACGGTAACAAGCCTCGTTTACATTTTTCTCTCCCTCCCTTTGGCAATATTTCATGTGTAGTTCATTTTTTTTTTTTTTGTTATTGTTGTTCTTTTTTTCTTCTCTATTTTCTGATGACGTGACTCGCTTATTTTTTCTTTATATATGTGAAATAACATCTTGTTCACCTTTTTCTCTTTTTCTTCGTTATCGTTTTCTCTCTCTCTCTCTCTCTCTCTCTCTCTCTCTCTCTCTCTCTCTCTCTATATATATATATATATATATATATATATATATATATATATATATATATATATATATATATATATATATATATATATATATATATATATATATATACCAGCAAGGTTGTGATTCGTTGTTCTTATTCGCTTTTTTCATTTTTTTTTATTTTTATTCCTCTCATACCAACTCTCGTTTATTTTTTTTCCTTTGGCTGTCATTCATGTGTTTTTTATATATATTATATATATATATATATATATATATATATATATATATATATATATATATATATATATATATATATATATATATATATATATATATATATATATATATATATATATATAATATATATATATATATATATATATATATATATATATATCCATTATTTTCTTGTTGCTGTTTTCAATCTTCCGTCATTTTTCTAGTGATGATGTGACTGATTTTTTTTTTTTTACTCCTGTGTTTTTTTTTTTTTTTTGTATTCTTTTTTTCCTACTCCTGTGGCTCAATCTGGCTTTGCTCCTCCTGGTTTTGGTAATCCTGTAATCTTTCACCGTGCATCACGTGACCCTGGTCTAGTTCATCCTGCACTGTATGGGATCACAGAATAGAGTCAGCGAGGCACATCCTGAGCTATGTATTGTCGTCGCCCACCAGGCAGGATCGAAACGCAGAACTGAAATGCAATGGTGGTGACCTGAGGAGTGGATTTCCTAAGATTTGTTAGACGTCATTTCGCTTATTCGTAAAAAAAGATAAAAAATATAAAAATAAGTAGAAAATAAATAAATAAATAAGCAGTAGAAGTACAACATAGATCAGTTGCCTTATTCATTAAAAATGGAGTACAGCTAACATATAATTTGTATGAAAATTATTTGCAATGTATGTAGAATCCTCAAGGTATTGAATGGTATAAGAATAAAAGCACTATAAGACACATTAGAGGAACTAAAAAATATTGACTCAAGTGTGCGCTGATAACCTAGAAAAAATGCAAAATGAATGATTAAGATCAAAGCAATATGCGAACAAGTGATCATATACAAAAGAAGACAAAACTTTTCAGGATAGCTAAAAAGGACCGTCAGTTTCTTACACTCCCGCATCTGAACCATTTATACGTCAACTCTCACTCCTCTGTACCCAAGCTTTAATTATTCATCCTCTATAAACATTTCTTGACAAATCTTACACACATTTCCACATGCAAACTTCAGTGCTTTTCACGTGGCAAACATCTAGCACTAATATCTTCATACTCAAGCTTCAAGTTATTTATATGCCACAATCTTCACTGTAACACCCTTAGCACCACGAAGTTATTGGCCAGTGCTTGAAACCATAACAAACATTAAAACCTTAAGCGAGGACATTTGGCTTGAGGTGTTGGCGGCAGGCAGCGGTGAGGGGCTCGGGAAGTGGGTCAGGCGAGAATGGGTCTGTGGAGTGAGGGGCGCGGGCTGGTCGCTAGATTGTATGGTCCTGAGAGGGATGGGAGGTCATACGGACGCGCTGTGTGGAAGTGGGTCAGTGGAAAGGGTTTGCCAGACGGTGTGAGTGAGTCAGACGGGATGGGCAGACGGTGTGTGTTTGCTGGAGGCCATGGGGGGCTTTCAGCGAAATTGGCAATACCTCGTTAGCGATTTAGTGAGTGGTCACGCAGCAACTCCTAGACGCGGCTTTGTCTGAGCGGTGTGAGGAAAGCTGCGAACCGGTTGACAAGTGAATTAACACGAGACACCATCACTACAACAGACAGACAGACAGACGGGTGGGGATTGGAGCCTTAATGGTGGTTCATTTTCACTGAGTTCAAGGTTCATGGTGACTGAATAATACATTGGCATTTTTAACATAAGAGAATTGAAAAAGAGAAGAAAAAATAGAAGAATGCCTCATGATTATAATTGAAGAATCTAGAGACACATTACCTTTTTTACGTAATGAGATAAGACAGAGGATAAAATCACATAATCGAAGGACATTACCAGTTGTCGTTCTCTTGAAAGCAGTCAATGAGTTTCGTAAGGGTTATGGGCGATTTAATCCCCAAAGTGCCTTGATACTCGTGTACGAAATGGAGTTACCTGAGGCAGAAGAGTTTACCAGCGAATGGGATGAAGATAATCAAGTCCCGCGTCAGCAAGGTGAATAGGAAAGAGATGGGAGTTAATATATTGGCTTTTCGCATCAATATTGCTAGAAGTGGAGATACGAGACGGGCAGTCAATAAGCTCAGAATGGTGACAATAGACTTAACGGTGGAAGATAAGAAAATGAAGTAATATTAAGCCGTATTTCTGGATAACAAGTATAATAATTTAAAGAAGGGATTTGACGAGACGAGTACTTTGCTTTTTTTGCTTCATCCTATCTTAAATAACTGTGTTAGTGAGGCCTATCATCCAAACTAAGAAACATATTCCACAAAAGGAGAAACGAAAGGTCATTCTATAGTCATAATCTAGAGTTTAGTAAAAACAGACAAACAGTTATCCTTAGTTCATGAAAGTCTACATATTTTACATGAATGAGTTAGAAAGCAGTGATTGATAGTAAAGTAGATGGTTTTTGAAGAATACTAATACAGGAAAATAGTAATGACTTAATCTTGGTATACGATTCATTATAGTGTGCACTTACATATCAACTGTATTATCCTTACCTTTTTGGAATCGCATCACAGAGAAACTCACGGAAACTCAACATCAAAAATTCATGAGTATAAATGTTTCCCTCAAGACCCTTACTCACTTAATTCGGGGAAATAGTTTCCTTACGCTCACTTCAAAGGAAACGCTTCTGATCTTATGGAAAAAAGTTTTCTTTGATCCAATTCTCGGGAAACACTCTTAAGTATTTCGTGGGGGAGATAAAATTATAGATTAAAAATTAACTGAGCATTTCAGGCATGTTATTGCGTCCCGTGGTAAACCAAGTAAGGTGGATACATGTGTTTGTGTGTGTATGTGTGTGTGTGTGTGTGTGTGTGTGTGTGTGTGTGTGTGTGTGTGTGTGTGTGTGTGTGTGTGTGTGTGTGTGTGTGTTGCCTCAGGTGTCTCGAGGATCAGAGAAGAAAGATACCGAGATGGTCCTCAATTTTTTTTTCCTTTATATCCGCTGGGTACAGACACGCACAACTCTCTCTCTCTCTCTCTCTCTCTCTCTCTCTCTCTCTCTCTCTCTCTCTCTCTCTCTCTCTCTCTCTCTCTCTCTCTCTCTCTCTCTCTCTCTCTCTCTCTCATTATTATTATCATCATTCTTGTATTTATAAGTAAAATCCACAAAAAAAGTGATAGGGTACTTTCCCATTTGCCTGCCTCTCTCATAAAGCAGCCTCTGCATATCACTTTGTTTATTGTCTATTTATTCCCTCAAGAACAAAAGTGACGAGATATTTTCTCATTCATCTGACACATGAAGCAGTGGCGAGAGTCTGGCGGCCAGGAATCGACGCTCTCTGGGGACCCTGTGGGACTTCTCTCGCCGGAACAGTTAGAGGGGAGACAGGGAGGCATTTGGCTAGGTGAATTGACAGACTTACTAATGCCACTGGGTTTCCTGTTATGGTTTCGTGTTTGCCCGTCTGTCTATCTGCTTGTCCTTGTGTCTGTCAGTCTGTCTATCACGCACCATTGTACCTGAAGGGACTGTCAAAAGGCTGTCCTTGACTCAACACTAATAAGGGAGCTTGACTTTCCTTGCGTTGAAAAGGAGGAATTTGTCGTAACGAGGCATCATTACTTTTACTAATACCCCGCAGGGAGTAGTATCGACCCTTGTGGTAATACTGGCGACGCTCCCCTTGCGCTGGGACACACTCACGCTCTTATGACATGCCCTGTGGAACTTTGGACCTCTCTCTGTAGGTTGTTGTGAGTAGTTGTCAAGTTTCCCTCTTGTCTGCTTCATTGTAAACTACTGTACTTATCAAGACCATCGTTATTAAACCAACAGACAGCAGGGATAGGGAAAATTATGTAAGGTTGACTTGTGATCTCTCAACTCCTGCAGATAAGTTGAGAAGTCTAACCTCGGCATAAGTGTAGCTGTAGACTCAATTGTGGTGTGTTGCATATGTGTAGAAGGTGATCATTAACGGCTGAGTCCCACTAGTTAGGCATTATCAGGGTCTAACAATGAGGTCTTTGGAAGTTCTCAGCGGGCGGAGGAGGCCGGGGAAGAGCGAGATTTGGCTATGAATTCTCGTTATAATCACTAACCAACACAGTCTCATTATCAACATCGGATCTGCGAACAGTAAGGCCTAATGAAAACACTGGGTAGGCTGGTGGAGGAGGACAAATACTAGACTCTCCCTCTAGAAAGTAAAGAATGGAGAAATTAATTAGACAAACTGTATTACTAATGAGTGGGACTAGTGATGATAATACACAGAATAAAGCAAGAGAAATAAAAATCTGCTGCTTCATCTTATGGATTACCAACACCACAACCCCACTTGCTTTTTTTACTTATGCTATATTACTTATTCTAGAGTGACAGGTGGTGTAATAGATGGTACGGGTGAAGCAGCGTATATCTTGCAATGAGAGGGCAAAGAAACCAAAGAGTATAGTGTTTTTCATGGGTAAGGGGGTAAAAGAATATGAGGGAGGCAAGGATAAGAAAAGCTTCAAAACACCTTCTTTTTTTAATGAATGGGACTCGAGTTTGTTATGCTTTTTTTTTCAAGTAAGAGAGATGGAGGATAGAAGGGACGTAAGAAAAGCTGTAAGACGCTTTCTTCCTTTAATGGATGGGACGCAGTGGCAAGAAGATTAAAGCGTCTGTCTGCACCAACACGTGAAGAATGAGCGAGTAACTTTTCCTCCCCGCCAGTGTAGAGGGGACGTGCCTTTCAGAATAACGAGGTTTGGTTACCTTGTTTCTCCCCGTCAGTGTGTAGGGGACACGGCCTTCAGAATGCAATGACTTTGTTTACTTGTTTTCTCCCGTCAGTGTATGTATAGGGGACGTGCCTTTCAGAATACAGTTTCTCTTTTGTCTTGTTTCTCCCCGCCAGTGTGTAAGGGACGCGGCCTTCGGAGTACAGAGGTTTGGTTGCCTTGTTTCTTCCCGTGAGTGTATTTAGGTAAAGGAGACGCGGCCTTCAGAATACAATGACATGGTTGTCTTGCTCCGGAAACTTATACTTAATTAAAATCAGTGTGTTGTTGGTTTCAAATAACATTTTTTTTTCTGAACATTTACGTGAAATCACCCATGTTATTAGCAAAGCCTATACTGTACTAGTGTTTTAAAGTATCTTTTTTTTTCTATTTTTGGGGGGTAGGTAGAGTCACAATTGACTTATGAATTTTCCTTATTTTGGTATTGTCTTGGAATGTTTTAAGTTTGTAGTTTCCACTAACAAACTAAGGGACGTGGGTCTTTCTGAGGAGCGAGGAACACAATGCTTCTCTGTGGTGTTCCTGGAAGGGAAATAATGGCTAAGGTAGTTATGGACAGAGAGAGAGAGAGAGAGAGAGAGAGAGAGAGAGAGAGAGAGAGAGAGAGAGAGAGAGAGAGAGAGAGAGAGAGAGAGAGAGAGAGAGAGAGAGAGAGGGACAGAGGGACAGACAGACAGACAGACAGACAGACAGACAGACAGACAGACAGAGACAGACAGACAGACAGACAGACAAAGGCAGATATCAGCAGAATTCAAAAAGTTTGTCTTCTTAGTTGTCTTTCTTCACATCTGAAAGTATAATGCGTTTTCTTTCTTCTTTGTTTTTCTTGATGTTTTGTATTCGTTTTTTTTTTTTTGTTATTGCTTCTGAGTTTTTTTTTTTTTTCCTGTTTATCTCCTTCACTCACTGCGTATCTTTCATTTCTCCAATTTCTGGCGTCGTGTTTCCAGTGAGAGCATTTAATTTTCCTCATGTCCTCATCTTGCCCTTATTACTTCCTGCAGTGGTTTCTCATCTTCTTTTCACTTTCCTCCGTTTCATATTTAACCTTTAAGCCCCCCAGCATTCTTTTCCAGCCCTCCACTTTCTTAGTCTCTCTTACCTTCCTTATTTTTTTCTTCTTCTCCTATCCCGTCTATCTTTCCCTTCATTCCCCTTGGCTTCTCTTCCTTTTCTTTGATATTCCTTCCCTGCATACCTTCCTTTTCCTTCCTATCCTTTCTTTCATTCCCCTTCCTCCCTTTCCCTTTTCATCGTTTCCTTTCTTTTCCCTTCCCTTCCCTTCACATCTCTTCCATTCTTTCACCTTCCATTATTTACATTCTTTTCTCCCTTGCCATCTCATCCTACTCTTCTCTTCTCTACGCTTTTCTTCTCTTTCTCCCTTCCTCTTCCATCATTCACTTCCTTTCCTATTCCATCCCTTCCCATGCCATCCCATCCCTAGCCTTTCAGCGCCCTTCCTTCCTATCCCTACCCAGTCACCACCACACTCAGCGCTACCACTTTCAAGAAGGTCGCAGCATCAACACAGATTCAGTCTTCATTATTTCACTCCTGTGTAGGCCTTCAGAAAAAGCTTAGTCTTGTCTCTCGCTCCTCACAGTGAAGGTTCAAGGTCGAGCTGTGCATTATGTACACGTTAATTCTTCGGTCTTAATAATGCACCGGTAAACAGAGTGAGAAGTGCAGACAGTAGCAGTTTCGAAGTATTCAGAGGTGGGGACAGCTTTCACGGCATCCCAACTGCATGCAGCGCTGAAGGGCTCTAGGGATGTGTGTGTGTGTGTGTGTGTGTGTGTGTGTGTGTGTCCGTGGGCTGGGAGGAAGTGGTTAGGGAAGAAGGAAAGGAAAGGGAAGGAAAGAGGATTTACTATATCCATCATTTTTGTTTTCCGTCTCCCTCTCTCTCTCTCTCTCTCTCTCTCTCTCTCTCTCTCTCTCTCTCTCTCTCTCTCTCTCTCTCTCTCTCTCTCTCTCTCTCTCTCTCTCTCTCATTTTTCCCTTTCCATCACTGCAGTATTGCTCTTCAGATCATCATCCTTTGCCCATCCAAACAAAATAACCTTTATAACAACTCGTGTGTGTGTGTGTGTGTGTGTGTGTGTGTGTGTGTGTGTGTTGCTAGTGATGTGTGTGCTGTCCTAACGTGCTTCATGCTCACCTCGTCAGGTCCCTCGCCTTCAGATCTGGCTCAGCACGGACCAGTCGCCTCGGGAACCGCCACCGGGTGAGCAGCAGGTCCTCAACAACACCAGGGAGCCGCTGCCCAAGTGAGTACACCAGCAACCTCACCCTCAGTAGCTACTTTCGTCTATCAGAAAATCTATTCCGGTCATCTTCCCTCTACACTCGCTTGTTCATTAGGGGTAATTGGTTTTTGTCTCAATCCTTCAAGATTTTAGTACAGTTATGAGTCGAATAACTTAATGTACTCTCTTCCAATGTGTATACTGTTATTCCCTTTCTCTTAAGTCCTATAATCTGCTAAGAATATTGTTTGGAGAACGAAATCTCTGGTATAGAGTGTGCCGTATTTTGATAAGAAGACTGGAGTGTACAGGGTAGCGTATCTATCACAATATATCAGTGATCAGGTTTTGTAAGGAGACTGTCAGCAGATTAGAGGAATTAAGATTGAGGCAAGACACGAAGCACAGTAGGCTTAAGTACAGGAGGAAATTCCACTTCCTGCAACGTCTGTATCTGTACCGTACTTTGTTTTCTTTATTCCTACATCGCGTTTGGCTGTCTTTTCTCGAAACTAACCGTCGGAATAGAAGATGTCGAGGTCTTTTGGGTCTGTTTTTAGGGTACATTTTCGTTTGCTGGGTTTTTCTTAATTCTTTCATTACGGTTGGCTCTTCCTTCTCGCAAAACTAACCGTGTGAATAGAACATGTTGAGGTCCTTTGGGTTTGTCCGCAGTGAATATTTTTGTTAGCTGTAGTGAACTTTGGCAGAGTCTTAAGGACTGTTGCCGCTAACTGAATGCGTGAATTCATTAGAAATATTAAGGTCTGATGTTTTATCTTCCTTACTGTGCGTTTCCTTTATTCGTATAGTGTGTGGTAATTGTACATTGCTAAGTTGTATTATCAGATGCCTCTCTTGCATGTATTTGTCTTTCCGACCATAAAAACATTAGACAGTACTGTAAGATAAGATCATAAAAAAAAACAAGAACGAGAACATATGCAATGAAGGCATAGGAATTGCGTGTGAAAATACCAGGTGAAATATGTTTCTATTTTATCTCAATTTTTTGGGGTTTAGTTTGCCATCTTTCCAATTACCTAATTTTGAGACGAGCTGGTGACCGCACCGCCAAAAGAAAAATGATAACATAAAGAACGAAGGCAAGGAAAGTGTTCGTGTGTGTGTGAAAATAGCAGCAGAAATATATCTCTAATTCATCTTAATTTTGTTTTAGTTTCCTTATCTTTCCATTTGGCGAATTTTGAGACGAGTTGATGAACGCGCCCCCAGGACAGTGATGAATGGCGGCGCGTCCCAAGCTGACGTGCGGGGAGCGAGAGCTTCAAGAACCACCACCACTTGAAATTTAAATGTATAATGTCACCTACAAATGTCACTGAATTTAATGTAAACTGTCAGAAATCTGAGACCCGGAAATAAGTGTTTCCCAGCGGTCATTTCCCAAAGCCCTTCGTCACTCTGAAGTGCAACCGTGGGCGGGAAGGGGGAGGCTGGTGTTTAGGTGGGTGGGATGGACGACGCGTGTATATGTTTAGGTGGGCGGGATTGGATAACGGGTGAGTGTTTAGGTGCACAGGCTGGGCGGAACGTGCAGGGGGCTTTAGGTGCGTGGGATGGAGAAGGTGGATGATTAGGTGGGTGGAATGGACGGGACAAGGTGGATACCTATGTGGGCGGGACAGACGAAGTGGGTGAATGGAGGAGGTGGCTGTTTTGGTGGGCAGGAAGGACGATGTGGGCGTTTATGTAGGTGGGATGGAGGAGGTGGGTGATTAGGTGGGTGAGATGAACGAGACGAGATGGGTGTGTACGTGGGCGGGCTGAAGGAGGTGGCTCTCTTGGTGGGCGGATGCTGGCGCGGAGATGACGGTCCGACAAACTGTGGAACAAATATGAAAATGCAATTATCCTGACAAAAACGGTTTACAAGGACGTTTTATTGTCTGGAAACATACAACGATTGATAACACGATTACTCAATTGGATTTTCATCAGCTTTCCTCACGAACAAAGGATGGAGATCACAAACGCTATCTCTGATAAAAGCTCCCACTGCTTGGCAAGGATGCAATGCCAGTAAGTGATATGTAAACAGAATACAACACCACTTCGGAGCGCGGGGTGCTGGGGTGAGGTCTTTATGTGCTGGCGTGTCTGACTGACGGTGGCTACTGTGTGTGTGTGACCGCATCCTCAGCACCAGTTCTAGATAACCTCTGTAATACCAATAAGTAACATGTGAACAGAAGAAAAACATCACTTCTAGGCTCGACGCTGCAGAGGTGAAGCCTTCAGGTGCTGGCGTGTCTGTCTGGCAGGTGGCTGGTGTGTAGCCTCGGCGCAGTCTCACCTAGCAACCTCTGTAGCCTTCCTCCATCTTTTCTTCTCCCAACGATTTATATTTTTCTAAAGGGCAGCATTGGGACTCCCCAGCCATTAAGATAATGCTTGATCCCCCCTTTCCGCCTCCCCAGCGCTTTTTTTCCGGAAGGGGTGAGCAGTCTAATTTTTCTGTCCTTTCGTCCGTCCCTCGTTTTCTCCCTCGTGGATCTATAGAAACCTTTGTCTGCTGTGAAGCCTCGTTGACGGCACCGACACTCCTCCTCTAGCCTTGACCTTTTTCACGCTTGAAATATAAGGCTAGGTAAAGCTTCAATTATCGAGAAAGCCTTTATTAAAAACTTTAATCAATAGATAACTCAAAATCTAACTCATTATTAGTCATTGGTTTATGTGTTTAGCGGGCCTTGAGCTCAAAACATGGACGCGGCACAAGCAGGCATTGCGCCACAAGAGGCTTGAGGAGTCGCAATGACCCAAGACCCCAGTAACAAAGCGATGCCCGGGGGAGGAAGGCCGCTTAAAAGATGTTACCGCAAGGACGAGAACACAAAGAGTCCTGTTGGGTCGTGTCGTGTACCGTGAATGCTCCCCGAAGTACAAGGACAGTCACTGAGGACCCACCCGAGGAGAGGCGACCACTCCGAGCATGGATGGTCGGTCAGATGAGCCTCCCTGCAGCACACACCCGCAGCATGATGAGTGTGGGTACGAGAGAGAGAGAGAGAGAGAGAGAGAGAGGGCGGGGGGGGGATACGTCTCATACGTATAAATATATATTTTTTTGTTATTGGATTATCAAAATTTGCTTATCATTTGTTAATTAATCTGCTTATCTTATAATGTATTCATTTTCTCAGTCTTCTTACCTGAATCTCTCTCTCTCTCTCTCTCTCTCTCTCTCTCTCTCTCTCTCTCTCTCTCTCTCTCTCTCTCTCTCTCTCTCTCTCTCTCTCTCTCTCTCTCTCTCTCTCTCTCTCTCTCTCTCTCTCTCTCTCTCTCTCTCTCTCTGTGTGTGTGTGTGTGTGATAAGATTTCAGCGTACCACACTCGTGAAATGTAGGAAAAAAATAGTGATAATAATGATGACGGCGATAATAATAATAATAATAATAATAATAATAATAATAATAATAATAATAATAATAATAATAATAACAACAACAATGGTAAAAAGGACAGAAATTATGATGATTTTTTTCCTACCCAATCATCCATCTACATTTATTAACATCACCAATCAATCTTCCTGCCACTAATGCAAACCTCTACCAGTGACGCCTAAGGACTGCCCTCTAAGAGTCGCGAGTCAAGTGCAGACCAAGGCGGTGCGGTGTGTTTCTCGGGCTGGGGGCTAACGCGGGTAATTACGGTGCTAATGAAAGGCGAGGGTGGACCACAATAGCGTTCTCTCTCTGTGCATGGCGGGCCGCAGAAAACACTGTTGCATTATTCATAAGTGCGTCTCTCTCTCTCTCTCTCTCTCTCTCTCTCTCTCTCTCTCTCTCTCTCTCTCTCTCTCTCTCTCTCTCTCTCTCTCGTCTTATTTTGTGTTTTACTCCTTTTTCTTGTTTTTTTTTTCTTTCTCTGCATGTTCTCTACTCTTGCCCCGTTCTCTCTCTCTCTCTCTCTCTCTCTCTCTCTCTCTCTCTCTCTCTCTCTCTCTCTCTCTCTGGGTCTCTGCAAGGCGGTATGAGTATTGTTATTTTGGATGTACGAAGTAAGGGACCCAAGAGAGCTTTGTACCGCCTCCACGCGCTCACGAGAAGACGGACACACACCTTCGTAAAGTATTGTTTTTATTACATTATCTTTTCTACCTTCATTTCCTCTAACTTATCAGCTGCAAGGAGGATGGTTGCCTCTGTTTGTTATGCAAGAGGGAGGCTGACGAAGAGTACACTGTGTGAGAGAGGGAGAAAGAGAATGGAGGTTATTTTGTGCTATGTTGGTTAGCAGACATCTTCCGTTTTCTTTGTCATTCCTGAGAAAACGATACAGAAATATGATGCACTTGTCCGTTCTAATCTTCACCTCTCGCATTGCACTAGTAATTTTCTTTTTAACCTTTTTTTTTCCATTCTACCACAGCGAAATTAAAGAGATTTGCAAAAAATCTATAAACTTTCCATAAACTTATCGATGCTAATAATGAATCGTGAGTAGCATTTATTTTTTTATTCTACTAGTTTATTTATTTATATATATATGAAAGTGGCCGGTAAAAGGCACAAAAAATAATGGGGAAAAAGTTGGAGGGAGGAAGAATACCTCCTAAATGTTAATGCGTCCAGAAAGTTTAGTTCTGAATATATCTTGAAACTCGTCACTTCATACACGTAGTTCGCCGAAGGAAGGGAGTGAAACAAACAAGCAGAGAATTTCAGAGTTTACCAGTGAAAGGGACGAGAGCGTGAAGATAATGGTTAACTCTTGCGCAGTGAGATGGACAGATTAATTGTGAGAAGTTGAAAGTTTGGAGCAGCAAATATGTGAGTTGAATTAATATAAGAAAATATACACTTTATTGTAAAAAATAAATAAATAAATAAAAACATACATTATTATGCAGTTTGAAATCCATTTTGCCTAGAGCTCAGTACATCACGAATCAGCAAGGGCTAGTTTAAAATCACATGCAACCTTGTATATACACATAAAACTACGCTTTCAATTAGGTACAAAGAAAGTAATTTTATATTTTCACGCTTTTCGGAACGTTGATTTTTTTTTTTTTTTTTACCTATTTACTTGTTACACCGGAAGGGGCAGTGTCGAGTTTAAGCGATGCGAGTAATACAGGCAAGAAGCTTTGATAGGAATACAAGAGGCTGCTCCTTGGGGTTATAGGTGAAAAATGCATTGAAAAGATTACGTGAGTCTTGATGAGTGTTTCTTTAGGGAGGAGAGTAGGAGGTGGTGTGGACCCAAGGTAAATTTTTATATAAGAGGTAAGGGTAGGATAAAAACTGATTACTTTCCCCTCTCCCTGTTTCCTTCCGTCTCTCTTTCTTGCTCTCTCTCTCTCTCTCTCTCTCTCTCTCTCTCTCTCTCTCTCTCTCTCTCTCTCTCTCTCTCTCTCTCTCTCTCTCTCTCTCTCTCTCTCTCTCTCTCTCTCTAGACACAAATGAATCGAAAACTGCATACAGAAAAGACAGAGAAACAAACACACAAAGACAGATAAAAAACACTAACCATTTACCAAAACAACAGTAACAAATGGAAAACAAAGAAACAGACTAACACACACACACACACACACACACACACACACACACACACACACACACACACACACACACACACACACACACACACACACACACAAACTGACACATGGAAACAGTCTTACACCACAACAATAACGAATGGAAAACAATTACGTAAAACAAGCCTCCCAAAAAATCACCATTACACAATATCACCATTTTATCCTGAATGCAAATATGTGTCCGCTGCCGCCCAGCCATGTGACGCAGAAAAAGAGAGAGAGAGAGAGAGAGAGAGAGAGAGAGAGAGAGAGAGAGAGAGAGAGAGAGAGAGAGAGAGACAGAAAAAGAGAGAGAGAAATAAAAGGGAGGAACAATGGATGGTCGCCTGAAGGGTCGCCGCCAGCCACACAAAGCAGGCCAGAGTAGGACCGCCGCTCCCTGCTCAGCCAGACCTCCTTCCCTCCTTCCTTCCTTCCTTCGTCAGCAGGCCGGGGATAAAACACTGATTCTTGTGTTGTGTTTGTGTATTAAGAGAAGGAAAAGAGAAAAGGTAGTGGGAAAGGGTGAGGAGGAGAGACCGGGCAGAGAGAGGGAAGAGAGAAAGAGAGGGGGGAGTGAAGGTGAGCAACGGTGCGGAGAGAGAGAGAGAGAGAGAGAGAGAGAGAGAGAGAGAGAGAGAGAGAGAGAGAGAGAAAGGGGGAAACGAGAATTACAAAACCCAAAGAGCAATTTTGAATATTCATATGCATGTAGAGGAGAGATAATGAATATGGTTTTCCAAAGTTAATCAGTGTAAAATCTAATAAATCAAACCACGTATCTAAAACTAGACATTTTTTTTCACGTTCTAAAAAAAAAGAAAAGCATTGAAAACTAATAAAAGGAAACTGTCTTCCTTTTCTCTCCGTATCAGTAACGTGTAATGAAAAAAGTTTTAATGTAACGTAATTATCTGTCTTTAAAAGTAGATTACGAGGCAGTCATTAGCATTAGATAGTCTGGGAGGAAAGCTAGACGCCCACGCCGTCCAGTGACCACGGGAAGACTGGAGAAGAGAAGGGAGAGGTCTTGTGTGTGAAAACGTTACCTTGGTCGTTTCCAGATTTTTTGCAGCTCCAAGTAATATGAAGGACAAAATAATTTCACTTTTTTTTTTTTATACCAGTCACCTCTCTCTCTCTCTCTCTCTCTCTCTCTCTCTCTCTCTCTCTCTCTCTCTCTCTCTCTCTCTCTCTCTCTCTCTCTCTCTCTCTCTCTCTCTCTCTCTATCTATCTATCTATCTATCTATCTATCTATCTATCTATCTGTCTATCCCTGTCTATCTATATATCTATCTATATCTGCGGTCAATGCATTTTACAAAGTTGTCCCTCACCACCTCACTCTCCCTCACAATCTCTCCAATTTTTCTTCCCTTATCTCTCCGCTCCCTCTCTCTCTCTCTCCCTTCCTTCCTTCGCCACGAGTCAACCATTGCCATACAACTTAACTGTATTTTCTTCCATTTCAGTGTTGCATGTTCTGTACCTCGTACCTCTTTGTTGTTTTGGCTTATTACACCCCCTATGTTCTTTTTCTGTTACTCTCCTGTTTTCCTCTTCATACTTATCGTCTTTTTTCACTCTTTCTCCCTCCATCTTTCTTTCTATTTCCCCTCCTGGTTTGTTTATGTATTTATCTCAGTGTATTATGCATTTTTGGGTACTTTTTTTTTATCCTCGTTACTAATATATTCCATTGAGATTTCCCTTCCTTTCTTCCTTTGTATCTTCCGGACGTCAGCGAGGAAAGGAAAGCTGTAAGTGACAACCGAGTGATCGATCGTGCTTCTTGTATACGACTGGGATAGAAATATTTACCAGGTGGAGTATAACTAACTGACTAACTGAATACTTTCGTTATTTATGTCTTTCTGTTAGTTAAAAGGGGATTATACACTTTTGGAGTCAATGAAGCAGGTATCTGAGAAGGTCCAACTCTACATTTTCTTTTGAGAGTTTTTGTGAAAGTGTGTAGTCCCATTAAGTCATTATTACTTTATTGATTAAATAAATATAGGGGCATGTCCTTCATTGGTTTTAATAGGAGTGAAGTAATTTATGATTAAAAAAACTGAACATTTCAATTTATTTAAAGACAGTAATTAGGTAAATAGTTACATTTCCTTCACTAACCCTTTGATTGCTGATGGCAATGAAACGCTAGTTATAATTAGATTCATCTCTACATGGTTTCATTGAGCAGAAAATAACACAACGGGCAGTAAATTGTTTGAAGTGCTCGTTAACTCATTTTACTCTCAGTGGTGTTATTCAAAATTAATCTTTGAACTTGCACCAAACTGTATAATTACTCTTGAAGAAAAGCCCCAGCAGTCAGTGGGCTAGAAGAGGAAGAAGAAGAAGAAGAAGAAAAAGAAGAAGAAGAAGAAAATATATATAGTAAACCTCCAAAATAAGTCACGTTCGGTTTCCTCTGAGTGTTGACTCGCATCAAGTTTTCCAATAAATTAAAGGGGCAGCAAGAACCCGCGGCGCCTCCACTCGATTGACAGTTCATTGCCAGGAGCGAGGAGCCTCCCGCCGCTCATCTAATACCTGCCCCAGCCACCGCGGGACAAAGACCACAGCCAGCACACGTGGGCGTCGAGATCCCTCCCAGCAGGAACCTTGTGAGCACCATCTGCAAACTCAATGGAGGGTGTCTGGCGCGCGCTGCCTCCTGCTGCCTGGCTCTTTGAAGGTGTGGAGATGCTCTGAGTGTTGTGGACCGCTTGTGTTGATAAGGAATGGTAAGGGTCGCGGGTGTGGTAGTGATGTAGTAGGCTGCCCCGCCTCTCTGCCTCGCCCCGCTGCCTCTACGCTGACAGGTCGATAACATGATAGCTCTCCAGGGACAGTCACGACACGTCCCCAGCCGCTGTCCTTCCCACCTGGGCACAGTACGAGTGCACGAATACATTGAAGTATCTAATAGATCTGTGAGGTATCGGTTTTTCTTCTCCGCAGGTCTCAGTGAACAACTTTCGTCGTGTTTGTCTGTGGGAAGGAAAAGATTGTTGCTTTGCTGGACGTGATGCCAAAGGGAAATAGTTCAGGCGGAATTACAGAACTTCCTGGATGGCATTGAGCAGCCCACGACTGTTGCAAAATGTTTCAAAGGATAACAAACAGCAGCAAGAAACTTCTCCGCCAATTTTGGATAATCTTTTTGGCACTTTTTCTTACGAACTGGTATCTCAATTGGCATTTTTTTCTAATGTTCTTATTACCATTGGCCAGTGTCCCTCTTACATAAAAAAAACTCAGGTTAATTGAACTCCACTTCTCTCCATTAACTGTGACTGAAAGAAAAATAACAGCACAGTGGAAGGCTTCCCCCACCAACTCCTTCCTCCAGATGAGAATGGTCGGAAAAAAAATATTGTACTGGAAATTATAGACTTTGCGAGAGCAGCGAGAAAGATAAGCTATAAGGCACTTACCGTCTCTCTCTCTCTCTCTCTCTCTCTCTCTCTCTCTCTCTCTCTCTCTCTCTCTCTCTCTCTCTCTCTCTCTCTCTCTCTCTCTCTCTCTCTCTCTCTCTCTCTCTCTCTCTCTCTCTCTCTCTCTCTCTCTCTCTCTCTCTCTCTCTCTCTCGCACATACATTCATACAAACAAGCATACATACATTTATACACACAAACACAAACCTTTACGATATCGACTACAATGGAATCAGTTCAATTAGAGTGACCTACATTCCCTCCCCGCCTTGCACTACCAGGCGAGTGTGGTTAACGGTCACGTGGCCGCGGCGGCGATCATCGCATATGCAAAGTTAACCTGCGGAGCGTGGCGAGAGTGTGTCCCGGTGCTGGGCCGGCCTCCTGCTCCTCACAGACACGGGGAAGCCTGACTTGGTAACAGACACGAGGGTGGGGAATGGAAGAGGCAGTCTGCTGGGTGGATAAATTGCGTTCACTAATATAAGATGATAAGAACATAAAGGGAAGCTGCAAGAAGGCACGTGGGGATTGGAAGAGGTAGACTGCTGGGTGAATAGATGTGTGCACTAATATCAGAACGTGAGAAAACAAGGGAAATTGCAAGAAGCTGTCACGCCTACACGTGGCAGTCCCCGCATGAAACAAACCTACCTGTTTCCACCCATCATCCTCATCCATGAATTTGTCTAATCTTCTTCTGGGGCTGGAAAAGATAGACTGTTGGTAGGATACAGTAATTGTGTGCACTATTATAATAAAAAAGTAAGAAAATTAAGGAAGCTGCAGGAAGCGATCAGGTCTACACGTGGCAGTTCTGGCATGAAACGCACCCGCTCGTAAACTGCTACCCCGCTTCTGTAATTAGTAATGTATTAGTATCATTGACATTTCTAAAAGAATACACAGGAAAGCAAGTAATCAACGCTGCGACGTGTTGCTTCCAAGTACTGTTGCTGCCCTGATCCCTGGAGACACCACCACGATCCACAGACTCGCCGTTCCTGAGGCAACACCGGGTAATCTCATTAGTTCCAAGCGCCATGAAACACAACACAAATACTAACCTGGAAGCGAGGCGTCGCAACCTTTCCCGACTTGGCTCTGTCCAAAGTCACTGGAGGCTTAATTGCACCAGCACAGTAACACCAAGGAACAAACCATGGAACTGGACCACAAGAATCCCAAGGAGGTACACTGGTCGCGTCTCAGGGTTTGGCTTCTCTCAGGCGCCGCTTAGAACAATGAACCATATTTTCAAACGTTTACAACTTTCATAAGAACTATTTTCAAGGACCACAGGGATGCTTATTCGGGTTTTCACAAGTGGCTTTCCTATTAATAATGCAGAAGACTTACTAATCTATCATTGGATCACGAAAGCATCCCTTAAAAAAACTTGATTTATAGAGTGAGGCACCGACACGTTTAAAAGCGCGGACCTGTGTGAAAGATCCCAATACTTGATGTTGAAGAATATTAATCGCTGAAGTTGAATTAGTAAAGTTTTGTTAGCCGCAGGAAAAGACTTTTAATTAGCACCTATCACTTCACGTTACCTTAGTGGCCTTTGTCCTCTTCCTCCTGATGGTTCTCTCTTATTCTTCCCTCTCCTCCCCTCGTACGTATTACTCGCGTGCTTTTCATTCCTCCCTTCCAGTTTCTTCCCTCTTAATTTCTCTCTGACCTGTCTTGCTACTGTTACTGCTACTCGGTCTTGTACTTGTTCCCTTTTCCATCTCTGCTCTTCGCGTACCTTTCTCTTTATCCTTCTCCTCCTCTCATTGAACTTTACCCTTATTCTCGTCTTCCATCCCTGTTCTCGTTTCCTCATCGTTCTTATCTCATCTTATCATTTATATTTGTCATTTTCCTCGTCTTCAGCATCCTGTGCATCTCTTCTCTCGGTTTACTTCCTCTCCTGTCCTCACTTCTACTTGCCCTCGTTCTCCTCCAGCTCCTCCTTTCCTGTCATGAACTGAGGTGGAAGTCAACCATCTCTCTAATCATAACTCCATCTAAGCAAACACTATCACCTGGAGCAAGTCTGAGTTAGAGTGAAGGCAGCTGGAGGCACCGAGGAGAAGGCGGGGATTGTGTGCTATCCTCTACTGTCGCGACACAGCCCCGGGAACTGCCTCAGGAGCTTCCTGTTGTCACTGGCAGTAAGTTACACCGACGCATGCAGACCATCTCTCGTAAACAGTGTCCGGGCCGCAAGACAATGTAAGTCATTCCTTAAGGAAGGAGGATTCGGAAGAGGATTCAGTGCATGCAATAATGTGTTTCTCGCCCGCCGCCACCACCACCACCACCACTGCCGCTGCTGGAATATTGAGGGCGCACCAAAGCCTCGCCAGGTTTGCTCATACCGAGATGAAAATTTGAGCATGTCACGGCGTGGATGCTTGAGGGATGATTACATTGTTCTCTCTCTCTCTCTCTCTCTCTCTCTCTCTCTCTCTCTCTCTCTCTCTCTCTCTCTCTCTCTCTCTCTCTCTCTCTCTCTCTCTCTCTCTCTCTCTCTCTCTCCTCTCTCTCCTCTCTCTCTCTCTCTCTCTCTCTCTCTCTCTCTCTCTCTCTCTCTCTCTCTCTCTCTGATGGGTTACCTTAAGGGATAAGCCTCGTACCACTTTCCCTTGTGTTCCCGGTAAGTGGCCACCAGTGTCGACCACTCCCGTGACGCACACAAGGCTCAGTGGGGGTGGGCTGTGTGATTTTCTGGGTCTTAACATGTTCAAGGCATCGCGACGCACGGAGCACCGGCTACTGTAGCGCTAGTGCATAATGCCACGAAGGGAGCGTTAGTTTGTATGACCAGGCTTCTTGCATTCCTAAATTATTGCAAATTGAAATGAAAATGCTTGCATGCTAATTACGAGGATGTAAAATCAACTACTTTATATTCAAGGTAAATGAAATAATATTCGTGCCGGTTAAGAATTACTCTTGAAAATATTATGCATCACTTTCCCTGCATACTTACATTACTGCAGATTGAAATGAAATTGGTTGGCGGCTGGTTATGAAAAATGCAAAACCGAGTACTTCATAGATTCGAGTCTAATGGAATACTGGTTAAGAATTCCTATTGAAGAAAGTTTGCATGACTGATCTTGCATACTTACATTATTGAAGATCGAAATAAAACTGTTCTGTTGATAAGAATGGTGAATCTATTATCTCTAAGACTGAGTTTTATTCACGGCAAGCTGAATTATTATGATTACACTACTTAGGAATCGCTCTTCAGGATAGGAAGTATATAAGTAATGTTTGATGTTGGTAGGACGTTTCTTTTTCCGCCAAAGTTTGCGTGAAAACAGAGGAATAAGAAGTAAAAAGTGTGTGCAGGGAAAGTATAACTGTGGATTTTTTGTTGCACATATCTCTTGGTAGGAAGCACTGGAGAAATTCGACAAATACACACACACACACACACACACACACACACACACACACACACACACACACACACACACACACACACACACACACACACACACACACACACACACACACACACACACACAGCTATAACTATGTACATAATGACAAGTATGAGGTGGGAGGCAATAAAGTAAAGTACATACCCAGGGACATTTGTTAAAAGTATGACTCAGTGAAGCAGGCCAAGTCACGACACACACACACACACACACACACACACACACACACACACACACACACACACACACACACACACACACACACACACACACACACACACACACACACACACACACACACACACACACACACACACACACACACAACCAATAATTCAACTTAGTCACTCACGGTACCCTCCCCTGCGTATCAATCACGTGAGTCACTTTACATAGCAAAAAAAAAAAAAAAAAAAGAAGAAGAAAAAAAAACGGTCTAGCATGAAGTACATAAACATTTCCCTCATCCCTGTATTGAGTGAAGGCGCGGCGCTAACCCTGCCTGAATCAAATCAAATCCGGGGTAGAGGTGGTGTTGGTGTCGCACTGAGATCGATGAAAAAGACCACCTTGCCTCCTTCCCGAGCACGCCTGATTGCCTCAAGATTACCCGTTCGCTGCACCACCGCCGCCACAGCACCGGTGGGAGGGGGTGGGGACGGAGGGGGGACGAGTAGAGTAGAGGGCTGATTGGTGCACCCTCCCTAGTATACATCGTTGGTCTTGAAGGTGACAGCCTAATAATCTCTACGCCTTCTGAGTGTCACGTTAATCTGAGGTTGGAAAATAAGGTTGCGTATCTTCTTTTTTTTTCTTCTTTTTTGTGGTATCAGTGCGTGTTTTTTTTTTTTTTTTTTTTTTGCTTGTAGTATCATCCGTGTTTAGAAAGTTTTAAAATTGTGTTTCTCGAAGGTGAGAGGCTGCTAATCACTGTGCTTTCAGGAGTGTCACGTTCATCCCAGGTTATATGGAATAAAAAATGTAGACCTAGAGTACTTTATGTATATGTAGCATTAGTCTTCTTTTCTAGAGGTTAGCATAATGATCTCAAGACCTTCTACTGCTTTACCAACTCGACCCTAAAAGAAATTATCTCTTACTAGATTACCTTCACCAACATAGTCGAGTATCTCTTTAAAAGACGCTTTTGTATTATTCTCCCAATCACTCAGACAGGCAGTCAATTAATCAATACATTCCCTACAGAGGGAGGCAAACAATAGCAGACATATAGATCATTATAAGCTGTTTCATTGCAGTACTCTACCACTCTGCACTGATTAACACTCAAAGAATTATGACAACCCGGAAGTCTCCTCCCCATCCATTCATCCTTCTAGTCAGAGATAAGAAGCCATAAAGGAAAGTAGCCAGCTAATCAGCAACACCTCCATAGCTCCTTATTAATCTGTCCATGAAAGAGATGACCTTATATCAGAGCATCTCTCGTAGTATTGGTCGTGGTTAGGGCTATGCGGCTTGATCAGTAGGCTCGGGGATCTGTACATAAGGACGTAAGGGAGGTGCAAGAAGCCAGGATCCTACACTTGGCAGTCTCTCTGTCTTTCGTGTTCCCTACCTAGCCTCTCCCAGGGCAAAGCGTGAGCTGCGTCGCCAACCACACGTGAGGTACTAAAGGCAACGAGGAAAAAAAAAAAAAACAACGTGACGAGGAAAACAAAATGAAAGGTGCCAGTCAGGGAGGAGTGAGGATGAATTCAATAAAAACTGTCATTCAAGAAAAAAAAAAAAAAGGTGTTGCAGTAAGGGAAGTTTGAGCAACGAAAACAATAGAACGGAGAAAAGTAATAATAGGAGTAATAAGAGCAGCTAGTAAATTATGAATTAATATGAAACTAATCACGAGGAATACCGAAAAAATAAAGGAGCAAATCAGTTAAACATGATTAAAACAACAAATCAAATGGAACGGAGGAAAAAAAAAAACATGAAATAAGATTAAAATAATTGTAAAGGATATTGGAGAGAGAGAGAGAGAGAGAGAGAGAGAGAGAGAGAGAGAGAGAGAGAGAGAGAGAGAGAGAGAGAGAGAGAACTTCAATACGACAACTAATCAAGAATAGTCAAGAAATGTGATAAAAAGAATAAAACAAACGGGACAAATTAGACAAAGCGTGAAGAAGACTGAAAAAAAAATATAACCAAAGAAAACAGACAAACACAATTGAAACAAATCAAGAAATAAAGAAACAAAACTATCATGTAAAGATAAATAGACAAAAATCAAATGAAACTAAACACGGAACATGAGGGGAAAAAAAAAACAGGAAAAGAAGAAAGAATAAACAGACGAACACGGAAAAAGAAAACATAGTAAAAAATGACAAAGAAAAAGAAAAGAAAAAATACTGACGAACGAGAGAAAAACCTGGAAAAAAGACAAAGGGGAAAAAGAAAAAAGAAGGAAAGACTTGCAGGTGGAAAGTGACGTCAGGCAAGCGTTAGTGAAATGTCGCCCAACTTAATATCGACCGAGCCGGCCCGCACCTGCCTGCCTCACTCACCTGTCCGCCCTATTCACCACACCTGTCCGCCAGCCCCTCACTCCCTCCCTCCGTGCCTCCCTACCCTTTTCTCCCTCTCTCCCTACCACTTTTCCCTCGCTCTTTCCCTTTCTCTCTCTTTCCCTCACTCCGTTCTCTATTTCTCCCTACCCCAGGTCTCTCTTCCTCCCTTCCTTCCTCCCTTCCCGCCAAACTCTCACTGCTTTCCTTTCTCCCTTCCTCGCTCTCTCCTAACCCCCCTTCTTTCCCCAACCTCTTCCATATTCCTTGCCTCTCTACCTTTTCCTCACTCACTCTGTTCCTCTTTCCCTTCCTTACCTTCCCAACACCTCCCTTGTCTTTCCCTCACTTTTTCCTGCCTTCCTCTCCTCCCTTCCTATTTCGTCTTCTGAATGCTTCTCTTCCTCCCTTCCTCCCTCCGTCTTTCCTTTCTCATTTCCTCGCTGTTCGTGTTTCCTTCTTTGTGTTGTATGCCTTCTTTGTTTATTTTCTTCTTTTTTTACGTTTCGTTTCCTCGTTTTTCATTTTTCATTCTTTCTCTCAGTATTTATTTCTCCTTTCTTCTTTCTCTTCTTTTTTTTTCTTGTTTTTTTTCCTTCCTTCTTGTCTCTCTCATATCTCTTTTCTGTCTTTCCTTTTTTTTATTTTTTTTTGTTTCGTTTCTCTATCTTGTATCTTTTCCTTTTCTTTTCCTCCCTCTTTTCCTGAGTGTTCTTGTTTTTTTTCTTCTTTTTAACTTTCCGTTTTCCTCTTCCTTCTCTCCTTTCCCCATTATTTCGCTTTTCATGTTTTTTTCATTTTTTTATCCCTTTTCTTTTATCCTCCATTCCTTCTTTCCTATCCTCATCGCTTCTCGTGTTTCCCTCTTTCTTTTCTTCTTACCTCTTTCCTTCCTCATTTCCATCCCTTTGTGTTCCTTGTCTTCTTTTTTTTCCTTGTGGCTTTTCTTTCTTCCTTGCAATCTTCATTCTTGCCTTTTTCTCTTTTTTCTTTCTTTCCTTTTTTTATATTACTTGTGTCTCTTCCCTCTTTCTCTTCATTTTCTAGCATTCTGAGATCTCTTCCTTCTTTTATCTTTTCTTCCTTCTTTTTTCTGCTTTACTTTCTTTTTTTTATTTTCTTTCTTTTACTTAAACCTGTTTCTTCATCAATCTTCCTCCTTCCTTCCTTCCTTCCTTTCTTCCTTCCTTTCATTGTTCGTTCGTTCCATTCTTTTTTACATTTTTTTTTCTTTTCTTCCTTCCTTCCTTTGTTGCACTCTTCCTTCCATTATTGCTTCCTTCTCTCCTAAACCTTTCGTGTGGCTTCATCTCTTGTCGTGTATCAGATATCATTTTTTTTTTTTTCAGACATGTGAATATCCATTGTTTTTTTTTTTCAGTTCTTCATCTTTTCCTTCAGAACCTTCTCGTTTTTGTTTTTTTTCCTCGGAATAGCGGCCTTGCAGGATTTACGAATACGTTAAAAGAAAACGGCTACACGTAAGTATGATTCAAAAGTTAGTTGAAAAGAGTCTCTCATAAGTCCATCTTGTACCATGTGTTTGTGTGTGCGTGTGTGTGTATGCGTAGAGAGAGAAAAAGCCATGTGGTAACTAAGGTTGTGGCTTGTGCGATGTGGTGTGGTGGAGTGATGGGGTGGCTTCCTGATCCTTAGGGACGCGTCTGCAGGAGGCATGAAGGACGGTGGGGCGGCGGCAGCGAGGAAGGAGGAAGGAGGAAAGAAGGAGCGGCGGGGCTGGTAGGTACGCGGGTCTGCTGCAGTCGTGCGGAACCCATCGATCTTGCACGACTCTTCTCTTTATTTTCGCCCGTTTTCCATTCGTTTTAATTGTCCATTCATCGAATATAACAAATGGAAAGCGTGGGCGAGTAGGAACATTACCTTGGAAGGCAAAAAAATGTGTTACGTGACTTGAAAATTGCCACGTGAGTTTTATCTTCTACAAACCTCTCAATTCCAAGATTTGTGAACATTTAGGCATTTCCTCCACCATTCCGACGGAGTAATTGATCTCAGGCCAAGTAAGTGCCGGGCTGTTCTGGTCCCGAGGAAAGGGACTCAGTGATTCAGGGCCGATTGAAAGTTTCCCAGAGGGTTGTTGATCTCATTTAGCTGATTGGTGGTGTATAAACTGAACGCTTTAGAGTCTTTTTGGATCGCCTCAAGATTCGCTATCGAGAGTAAAGGGGACAGTGTAACACCACTTCAATAACCTCCTATTATTATCTCTATCATGACGTAGAGGTTAGAAAGCTATCAAGTAGAGTTAGATGTAGTTTAAAAATGTTCCTCATCATTATAAACTGAACGCTTCCGAGCCTTCTTTGATTCCCTCAATATTCGCCTAGGATGGTAAATGGGACAGAGTAACACCACTTAAGTAAGCATCTAGCATTACTTATGTTATTGGGTAGAGATTAGAAAGCTATTAAGCGGAATTAGATATAGTTTAGAATGGAAGAGACTAAGTAATCATGTTGTTAGTGCTAAATCATTAGGAAGCTTTTAAAGAAAATTAGATGAATTCATGGATGAGGATGATAGACAGAAATAGGTAGGTTTGTTTCATACAGGAACTGATGGCTTCTTACAGCTTCTCATTTTCTTATGTTTGTCTTCTTATTACGTTACATTCATACCTGGTGCGCAGTGGCTATGTTGATGATCACATCTGCTCCAGTTCAGAGCTGACAACGCGCTGCTTAGAAGCTCCAGACACGTGAAGGCCTAATTATTTTTTCACACGAGCACTAACGTGCCGACAGACAACGTCCCCCTTGTGCAGCACTCTCAAAGCATAGGCAGGTCAGGTCACTTTAAAAACGGCTATTTTCACTCATATTACTTTAAAATTCGCGTAGTGACAGCAGAGGCAGGCTTTACTTCCCTTTTTTTTCTTCTTCATCCCTTAGCTCGTCTTCCGCTGCCTAAATAATGGAGCATCTCCTGGAAAGGTTGAAGTTCAGCTACGCTATAGAAAGATATGTAAGCGGCTTTGCCTCGTCGGAGTTTGCAGCACAAGACGCTTCACCGGCAACTTGTGATAATGGGCTTGTTGTTAATGCATGTTTTTTGTTTTAATAGATGAAAATGATAGTGGAAGTATCTAGGCATGTTTCGTACAGGGAATGCCACGTGTAGGCCTGACAACTTCCTGCAGCTTCCCTTACTTTCTTATGCTCTTACGTTCTAGATATGCTTAATTAAAACAGCGAATCAAGGCGAATGTAAGAGAGCAGGTAGACAGTGTGCGTAATAAATTAATAGGATGTAATCAAACTTATCAAGACATAGTTGAAAAAAAAAAATCACAGGTAAAGATAATTACTTAAAATGTTTCAAGATTTAATGTCATAGGAATGAATATCTCGGATTCCTATCTCGTAAGAATTAGTGTCGTAGGAATAAATGTTTTAGGAATAGGTGTCTTAGGAATTATTACGAGACATTTGCTTTTGTTGTCGAGCGCATGAAGAATGAAAGTTATGAGGATGTAACTAAGGGGATAAGATTGCTAGTAGTTGCTACGATTCCTTGATCCATTTGATCCATTTGATCCATCCTCTGATCCATTTTTCTTTCATTAACGAGTTGCAAGTTCCTTTCATCATGACACTCAATTTTTTTTTCTCACCTGGGTACATCAGATACAGAAACACCAAAGTACCTTCAGATCTCTTCATTAGTGCTTGTGATTAGATAACGATTTGCGAGTTACTCAGTTCCTTTTATCATGCAACGTAAAGCCAACATTTTCTCACATTGGTATTTCGTATACAGAAACACCAAGCTGCCTTTAGACACCTTAATTACTGCTCTTGATTAGGTAACGCAAGACCGGTTTCCAGGTGATATTAACGTAGAATCACCGAGAACCTTAGATCAACTCGTGCCGGCAAAAAGTCCCCGCCATTCAGACTCATCTCGGTAAAACGGTCCACTTCCCTCATGATGGATGTGGCTTTTCTCTCCGCAGTCTGGCAGATAAACAACAGCAGGCGCTTTCCCTTTTATCGAACTTGTACTCGTATTTCAAAAGCGACAGGAGGTGGGCGGGGACGAGACGCGAAGGAAAATAAAGGAAGAACAAGCACTGGTAGACTCCTTCACCCCGACGACGCTCATTTCTAGGTGGGCAGGAACGAGACGCAAATGAACGCAAATGAACCCAAAGGAAGAACAAGTATCGTTAGACTTATTCACAATGGCGAGATTAAGGAACACAAAGGAACACACAGGAAGGACAAATATTAGGGGACACGTTCGCTCTCATAAGGTTATTTTGTGATAAGCTACACCATGCGAAGTAAGAGGTATATGATTGTTTTACTTTTTCTTTTTTTCTTTTCTTTTTTCCTCTCTATTAGCCTGAAGGTGGTGAACCAAGGGCACAAAAATTAGAGACAGAAAAAGGGTTCACTAAGTTATCGCTTCCAAATGAGTAAGACTGGAAAAAGTAGATAAAAGTGAAGGATAGTAAGAAACGGAGGTGAGAGAAGAGGATCAGTTTCTGTGTTAAGACGCTTAGACAACTTTTTAGCAACTTTTGAGCATGCTACATAATTTCTGAACATGTTACGTACTTCAGTTAATTAGGTGAAAGTACTGACTGCCTCGCCAATGAACGTAATGCTATGAAGCCCTGTTAATATCCTAGTACTTACCGAGATGTGTTCCAAAACTAATGTTTCATCGTTCATTAGTGATTGAATCTGAAAACATTCTGTACATTAATGGCTGACTGAATCATGAACTCCTGATCTAAAAGTCGCGGGTTTAAAACTATGATTTTTATGAGATACGACACATTAACATATTTGTGCACGTGAGTATGCATACGTAAGTATAATGAGGTGTTCAATATAGTACTTCTTTTTATCTTCTTAAATTTACTTTTTGTGGGGCAACATACTGACCTAGCTTTTCTCTACCTGTTTTATTTATTTATTTATTTATTTATTCTTATTTTGTAGCTCTTGGCCAGAGTTATTGACACGTAATAAAAACAAAAAGTACATACACCGTCATAACACATTCAGAAATCCGATAAAATCTTTAAAAATAAAGATTAAACATATTTAGGTACAACTTTCCGGTTGACATTCAGAAATTTCCGTGACTACAATTTATACACACATTCAGAGACTCAATGTGGTGAATAAAAACGTTTAAATAATCACATACATTCACGACGCAACACGCATTCAGAAATCCAAACACAATTAAAACAGTTATGAAGCATTTTGATTCAGATGCAACCTACCATGATGACAAATAATTACAAAGCTTTGTTCTCTTTGGCACTAATAAGAGAGAGAGAGAAAGAGAGAGAGAGAGAGAGAGAGAGAGAGAGAGAGAGAGAGAGAGAGAGAGAGAGAGAGAGAGAGAGAGAGAGAGAGAGAGAGAGACTACAAATTTATAGGAAGAAATAAAAAGTATGAGGAAGATTTTTGCTACTTACTTTACTCTGTGTGTGTGTGTGTGTGTGTGTGTGTGTGTGTGTGTGTGTAGACAGTAACCGCAATTTAAAAATGATGATATGTGTTTCAGAGAGAGAGAGAGAGAGAGAGAGAGAGAGAGAGAGAGGGGAAGAAAGTAAACTTAACAAAATAAGAAAATAAAAATAAAATGAAATCCTATACAAATACCAGTTTTCAATACATTGCTTTGTGGAGAGGGAAAGAAACAGCAAGTTCAGCCAGCACAGTATTACGTTGTTCGGGTTGCGCTGGGAACTTGATATCACAACAATGTGGAGTGGTATGCAAATGTGGACAAGTGGACGAAGTGGCGCTCATATGGAAAAGGGAAAGAAAGAGGAAAAATATGTACAGAAGCAGGATAGTTAAGGAAGGAGAGGAGGAAAAGGAGGAGGAAGAAAAAGGACGAGAAGGAGAACGAAGCGGAGCAAGAGGAGGAGGAGGAGAAGGAGAACAATAACATGGACGACAAGAAAGAGAATAGTGATTAATAAGATGACGAAATTACTGAAACTATAATAATGTCAATAATCAACATAGCAACCACCGCACACACGATGACATACAAGAAAGACACAACGGTGACCAACACCTTCCCAAACTCCCTCTCTCCCTTCCTCCTCATATTGCATTACTTCCGTGGTGTGACGGAGAGGAAGGTGATGGAAGGAAGGCGGCTGACCACTAATTACATTCCTCACTGACCGAACAAGACCAAGACGAAGGAGGGGGAGATGCAAACTGAGAAGCCTTCCCCTCCTCACCTAGTTAGCTGAGTTGCCTTGCCCAGAAACGCTTTGGTCTCTCACAACGACTATTTTCAAAGGCCGCAGAGATAATTAGCCTGCATCTCAAGCCTGTTTCTCCTTTTACTATTGTAGGAATCTTGGTAACCTGTCACTAAAACTAAAAAAAAAAAAAAAAAACATCCTTAAAAACGCTTGTAGCTTCAACTGGAGTTTTTTTTTTTTTCAATGTAATGGAAGTTCTTCGCAGAAGAGTTTCAGAAAATGGTCCTTACACCTTTTTTTTTCCTCCTGCTCCTTAGTTTTATTTGTCTAGCTCGCCCACAGGTAGTGGGAGGCTTAACTGATATCTTCGTTTAGGATAGAGACTAAGAGCTTTTCTTTTGACTGTTATTCCTTTGTTGGTCAAAAATAATCCTCC